>NC_034011.1:26001398-26020495 GCF_000346465.2 Prunus persica
AGAGAGAGAGAGAGAGAGAGAGAGAGAGAGAGAGAGAGAGAGAGAGAGAGAGAGAGAGAGAGAGAGAGAGAGATGAAAGTTCAAGACCATACAAACAGAGTAGTTGGCAGCTCTTTTTTCTTTGGACAAGAAATGCATTGGCAGCTTCATTTACTAATGGACATTATTATATCTCACTATTGTGTTGTCTTTATATTTTTGTTTCTAACCCAATATTAGAAAGTGGAGATAACAGTTAGGATCTAACCTCTTTCTAAAATGAGAGATAATACTTGTTTTTGTTTTTAGCCATTTAAACTATCGATATATTATGTTAAATGCATAAGGTTTAGTTTGAATTGGTGTATAACCTTCTCAGGTCACTGACTCAAAGTGTTGGACTCCTTTCCTATACATTTTTGAGGTCGATGGGCAACAACAACGTAGTTGTACCAATGGTGAGTTTGATTTCATGGCATCCTTTTATATGTGCTAAATATCTTTTGCAAGTTCACCCAAACTAAAAGGTAATATCCATGCCAAATTGTGGAGTCTACAATAGGTGAACTTGCTGTTTAAGTGTCCTGTCTGAAAGTTAAAAAATGGCCTACTTGAACGTGGCCAGAATTACTATCAAGGACTTCCTCCTTGAAGACTAAAAAATTAGCAGAGTGGATGTGATGCAGAGTCAATAAGGGAAAAGAGATAAACTTGATTCCCAAATTAACCACATATCCCTAAAATTGTGGTTCTCATAATTCTCTATCAAGATGATCACAACCTAGCGAGAGTATTTGGCTTTGATCAATTTTTGTCATATGAAAAGATAAATTTTCGTAAGGCTTCAACATATGCTATCACTTTATTAGGGCAGGGACATTGTAATGCCATCTTGGGTTCACTTATCAGTGTGAAATGCTGTGAGTCGATTTTTAATGTTGTTTTTTCGCTTAACCCAAATGGAATTCACAAGTGTGCCTTTGATAGTATTTTCAGTTTCTTTAACAGGCCCTTTTTATAGGAATCTAATAACTATTTAACTCAGAACACAGTGTGGGTCTTCCCATTACTACAGGTGGATTATGAGTTTAACTCATCAGCTAGAACGTTCGGGCCCTTAATTCCACATGATGAAGATCATTTTTCTTCTAACCTGACCATGCTGTTGCAGTGGTCTCCTTATTCAACGGAAGACGAGTTGCTGAAGCAAGTAAGCCTGCAAAAATAATTTTGCATTAATCTTAGCGTAAACTTTGCCTCATGAGAAGGACTCTTGCATTCCTATGTGTTGCTTCCCTAAAGTACATACTGTTCTTTATTAATGAGGTGATTTGGACCCTAAATGAAGTGTTAAAAATAAGAGTCTTATTTATTATGGCAAACAATTGATTATGTGTAATTGGCCCTTGATCAAGTGTGTGCACATATCCTTACATGCATACACACATCTTTACATGTGTACATTATACACCTACATACATGCATTCATGCAGACATTGTATGCACATAAGTATATATAAACATATTTGATTTATTAACCCAATTGTCAGTTTGATGATATAGGGGATCATGGAACAAAAGTAGTCATTTACAATCTTTGGTTAAATGATGATGGGGAGATGGAACTAGATTTTGATTCAGATCCTGAGGTTCTGTTCATCCCTTTGCTTCATTTCGTTCACTTTTGAATCAAATTGGATACATTGCTACTGTAATCTTATTCTTGCAGGATATTTGTATTAACGGTGACAAAACTGGCAGAATGAAACAAATTCAGTATGTTGCTAACCTATATCAGCACTCTCTCCGTGTAAGTATGGAGTTCACATTTTGAAGTTGACTATTAAAATAAGTTTGTCTTCATTAAATCATGGTCTGGTTTCATGCTCCACAGGCATATGCATCAATCCTGTATAGACAGCTACCAGAGTACTTTAGAATAATTTTGCGTGGACGAGATATTGAGTACCATAATATTGCCGAGGATCTCAAATATGTTCAGTTTATCAAGTATATGCCACAAGTTGATGGAAACCTGGAGGTTTGTGCTGTCTACAATTCCACCATGCCTACGTCCATGCTAATTTATAGCTACTACTAATTGCACCCTGTAATTTATAAGACGCGTCCAACTTTATTGTATCACATCAGTTTCCTCCTTGCCTTTCTGTGTTAATGCCTGGTTGACTGATACTTATCAATAAATGGCCGACTAGAAGAAATACTCAAGTTCTGTAAGTCATTATGAATTATCTCTATAGTCTACTTGGAGGCCTTAAGATGAAGCAAATTAAACGGACTGCATTTTTCCTTCTTACTAGAGACAACATGACCATGAATAATAGAGTATTATCATGATGAAGTCGTCTGAATTTTATTTGTAGTAAAACCATGTCTGAAGAGTAGTCGTGTCTTGAAATGATAACTATAGATCGAAAAGTGCGTCTCTGTTCAGAAAAAAGCTTGTATGATGATCAATAACCCCATCTAATCCTGTTCACCCCAAATGTGTTTGTGCAAGTGCATGCTGTCTTTAAGTGGTGTGCGCCTGTGTTTTGTTAGTATCCAGTTGCTGTATTATAGTTGATTGCTTCATTGTTCAGGTTGAAATTATTACCGCAATAGGGTTTTTGAAGGAAGCACCACATGCTAATACTCATGGTTTTAATATCTACCATCGGAATCGTCTGATACTGGTAATTTTCTTCTCTTACATTGTTAAACAGGTTATCTATAAAATTAATTCACTAACCTTTTCTCTAACATCTTACATAGTGAAAAGTGTTGCTAATTCATGAGTAGTGAACTGCACCAATTATACAGTATTAGCAAAGTTAACTATGTACTTCTGCTACACCTACATATATTTTGCAACACCCATAGAACCCATAGTTATTTTGTCTAAGGCTCTGCTGTTGTTGCCTTCAATATGCAGTCTAGATATTTTAAACTATGTTTGTCAAATGTCATGGGATGGATTTCTGTTTGCAAATTTGTGAAGAATGAATGAAACTATAATTTGATATGTCATTTACATAACTTTTATTAATTGAATTCCAGAACTTATATAGACGAGGGCTATGTGTACGCATGTGATCTTGTTCCTCACTCCTAGAAAAAAAAAAATTAAAAAAATAAACTACTTGTTCACCACTTATGCTTTTCTTATTTATTTATTTTTGGCAGCCATTTTGGCGTGCAGTTGGATGTACAAACGGTACTGGAAGAGGAGTTGTCGGTGAGAACTCCGGACTGCACTTATCTAGGCTAGTTCAAACAGTTGTATATGGTTGATGATTTTTTATGTGATAGTATTACTATTTTTGTAGGTGTCCTGGAACCAGATTTTATTCAGCCAACTCACAACAAGCAAGATTTTGAGAAAACTTCCCTCTTCCAAAAGCTTGAAGATCGTTTAAAGCAAATGACAGTGGAGTACTGGTGAGCTACCTCTTACATGCTTTATTTTTAATCTTAAGATATATATATTCATGGAAATAAAATTTTTAAATCGGTTGTTGAGTTGAGTTGCTTTAAAGATTATTAAATTATAAATATAGTATTAGCATTGTTGGGCTTTTTACAGTTCTTGGGCTTAGGCCTCACATGCAATGTTTAAAAGAAAAACCCCATTTTGCTTAAACATATCATTACCCAAATCACATTTTAATACTATGGTCTAAGACCCAAACCCAAAACCCAAAACCAGATCTTTGTCTAAGAAATAGTTAACCAAAAGTCGCAGACATAAATGAAACTGTGCGTTTCAGTACAAGTAGCAGTATACTGAACAAGCAACAACGACGTTTTTGAAGAATTAAAAAGGGTTTTCTTCTTCTTATCTCTGTAAAAATTGACTCGTACAATTACTTGTAATAATTTCCGGTTTGACTTATTTTTCTGTTGTACCTTGGCAGGAACAAACATTGCAAACTGATTGGTTATCAGCAAGTTAAAAAAACTCCATCGACAACGACAACATTACCTTCTTCCGTAACTCAGAATTGTGTGGACCAAGACCAACCTTTGTTACTGAATCATGGTTCCCAATATGAAAGCTCAAACTCAAGAGCAGGTTTGATAAAAAAGAGGAAGGATCTTCTTGATCCTCCACTGAAACTACAACATGCAAAAAGGCACATGGGATCATCCTGTGGAACTGATGTCCAGTGCATTAGTGAAGAGGTTTACTTCTATATTCTCAAATTTGGTGTCAAAACATATCTCTGCTGCGACCTCACTCTGTTTGGCTTCACTAGATTAATGTTGGATGCTTATTATACATTCCTTGATGCATTTTTTTGGTAGCCTGAAAATAGCGTTGAGGGCATGATGCGAGTTTCACAGAAGATGCTTCTGATGCAAGAAAACAAAAGGCTTCAGTCACGGTAAGTACAAAAGCAATATGGTTGCTCACCATTTGCGTAATTATCACACATTATAATTGTTTTGGAATTTCTCACGTGTCTTGTTGCTTCCAGGCTGCTCGCATTGGAGAAAATGGTGCAAGAACTTGATTTGAAGGTAGGTCTGCGAGCAACTCTCTGTGTGTGTGGAGAAAATATACATCAAGTTTTTACCTCATTTTGTAGTTAATATAGTTAGTCTTTTAATCAACATGATATTACAATTGGTGCAGGTGCAACAACTGAAGGATGAACAAAAGAATGTACTTCTCTCTCTCTCTCTCTCTCTCTCTCTTTCTCAAAAAAAAGAAAAAAGGAAAAAAAAGGGACTGATATCAGATTTTTACCTGATTTGGTAGTTGACATAGTTTATAGTCTTTAATCATGATGAAGTTATAATTGGTGCAGGTGGAACAACATGCAGGTGAACTAGAGAATGAACTGACACAGCTGACACAGACGTTGTTTGAATCATGCAAATGGAATATGTACAAGCAGCACGTTTGCTAGACAGGGGAGGATAAAACATTTCAATCTTTTGTATTAAAATATTTTGCCCATACTCCATAGGTGACTGGAAATTACATTAACCTTAACCTTTTTAGGGTGGTAGATTACATAGCCCGTCATACCATGAAAACAAGAAGATGGCAAGTAGACTTGTATAGTTGCAGAATCTCTCCCTTAATGAAAATTTTCTGTTTATATTGATCGGCATTCGTCAGTATGGTATTGGTTGATTCTCTTCTTTCTCATCGTATGCAAGAGAGAGAAAAAATACTTCAAAGGCATGTCTATTTCCAGGTGATACGAAAAATGTATAATGACATGTTAACTTCTAGATGGCTAGCATTTCAAAACGTACAAGTTCTAAAAGATCATAAATCTCAGCTAACTGACAGTGAGATGCGTCTTCTGAATAAAAACAGTGGACTTCATTTTTCACCTCTATCCAACTACAGCCACCACTCTTCTTCAATCCCCTGTCCTTCATTAATCTCCTAATATTCAGAACATCACCCCATCTTCCAGCTGAAGCATAAATATTTGACAACATTACATACCCTGCAGAGTTTTTTTCTACTAATTCCCAAAGCTTCTTAGCTGTCCTTTCTGCTATCTCCTCATTTTTATGTTTACTACACCCACTCAATAGAGCTGACCATGCATTGGTTTCAGGTTCGAATGGCATGGATTTTAAAAGCTCTTCAGCTTCTACAAGGCGTCCTGATCGGGACAGTATATCCACCATGCAGGTGTAGTGTCTTCCCTTTGGCTTTGTACCATAAACAGCCTCCATTGAATTAAAGTACTGCAATCCATCATCAACTAAACCAGTGTGAGAACAAGCGAAAAGAACCGATAAAAGCATGAGCTCATTAGGAGCAACAATTGAAGTTCTATTCATTTCCTCAAACAAAAGCAGAGATTCCTCAGCAAAACCATTTTCTGCTAACCCCTGAATCATCACAGTCCAACTGACTTCATTCTTCTCAGGCATCCGATCAAATACCTTCTTAGAGCTCTCAATATCCCCGGATTTCGCATACATATCAATGAGGGCTGTACCGACAAAAACATCACACTGGGTTCCATGTTTAATTATTTTTCCGTGGAGGTTCTTTCCTTTCTCTAACGAGGCTATGCTCGCACAACCACAGAGCACACTTGAGAAGGTGGATGTGTTTGGAGTTTCTCCACACAAAAGCATCTCATTAAATACTAGAAATACCTTATCCAATTCTTTGTTCTCTAAGTAACCTCCGACCATAGTATTCCACGACACATTGTTCGGTGCAGGTATGCTATTAAACAACACCTTAGCTTCTTCCATTTGTCCATTCAGACAATACCCACCAACCATAGAATTCCATGACACCACACTTTTCTCCAACATTGAGTCAAATGCCAAGCGGCCATCCTTAGTTTTTCCACATTTACAGTACAAGTCGACAAGAGAACTACTGATGAAGACATCTTTCTCACATCCAATTTTTACAACATGTGCATGGATGTTCATTCCCACTCGCAAATCCTCGAGGGTAGCCAGCGCACTAAGCGTGATAGCCAAACAGGACCTATTTGGGACGAACCCATTGCGGGACATCTGAAGAAAGAGCTTCAATGCTTCTTCAGGATGTCCACTCTGACTGTACCTCGCAATCATTGCACTCCAAGAAACTTCATTTCTTTCTGGCATCTCTTCAAAGATTCGACGCGCTTCCCTCAAGTCCCCCATCCCAACATACATATCTAGGATCGCAGTCCAAGAGACAACATCTTTCTTTTCCATTTGATCAAATATTCTCTTGGCCAAAGCCTTTTCGCCCATCTTCAAACACAAAGTAATTAAGGAATTAGAAACTGATATATTGTGTTCAAAGCCAGTCTTAACAATCAACCCCAAAACACTCATTCCCAAACCAATTTCACCAAACCCGGCACAAGCTCTCAAAACAGAAGTAAATGTAATATCATTAGGCCTGACCCCAGAATCAAGCAGCTTCAGAAAAAGCTTCAGGGCTTCAGCATTCAACCCATTCTGCACCAACCCATTAATCGCCGCCGTCCAAGAAACCACATTATGAAATGGATTTCTCTCAAAGTACCACATTGACTCATCCACTCTTCCATACCTCATCAAACCCGATATTAAGGCAGTCCAAGAAACCTCGTTTCTTTCAGGCATTTCGTCAAACAAGCGGCGAGCTTGATCAAGATTTCCCCACTGAATGTTGGCATTAATCAAGCAATTATGCACAGTAGGATCAAACCCATCAAACCCCTTAACGATCTCACTAACTTGAGCAGATTTTCTTGAATCCAGGTACATAATTAGAAGCCTAATGGCTATATATCTCTCTGATGAAAGACCCATCTTGATCAAATGGTTATGAAGGACCATTCCCTCATTGATGAGCCTATTTTCGGTGAGGTTCTTCAAGAGAGACCCACATTTTTGTACGTAAGTTTTGAAATCTTTGCTTGGGCTAGTGGCGAAGAGGGTTTTGAATTTGATGGCACTTCGTCTCATGCTGCGCGCGCGAGCTATTTAAATTAGCTGCCTACATATACATTTATACAGTCAAAGAAGAAAACATGAGAGAAGCCTCAGACCATGCTTGACGTGGTTGTGTTGGTATTACGACACGTGGCTTTCAAGTCTCAATGATTTTGAAGGTTACGTTGTGTTGGTCTTCTCAGTTAATTTTGTCGTCGTTATATGATGGGAGGCTAATTCTACTTTATTGAAGAATTCAAATTGCCTCTCCAACTCTATTCTTGTCGGTATTGTCGACATGAATATCATTTGAAAGGATTTATTCGTTAATCGTCTTTCTTTCACTTTCGAAAATCAATTGGGTTGTTTGTTTTTATTTGTGATAGGTTAACAATATAGAGAAGTTCGCCAAGCGGAGAAAATCCAAGTGGAGAATCGGAACCTAATTAAGATGCTCAATTCAATGCAAATTTGGCACCATCTAATCTCTCAATGCATATCTAGCTACCTTGGTTTGGGTTACGAGTTTAAAACCATCCCCAGTTGAGACCTAGCATCTTGATTCAACTGATGGGAAAAGATATGAGCCTCTCGCATAATTTGGGTGGGTAAGGGTAACCCTCATTTTGACAGCAAGACACCAAGAATTTAAGGCCATTGACAAACGTCCTTGTAGTGGATTTTGGAAGTGTGAGTGGGCCATTGCTTCTTTTGTCATTATCCTCATGATTCCACCAATACTACAAATTGAAGACTTGAAATAGAAACCCTAATATTTACTTTAACCTTTTAATCAAATTGAAAAGTTAATGGTACATATGATGGCCACGCATTCCTACACACATGCGCACACACAAATCTTAAACTTCAAAGCACCAATATATGTTACCAAAATGAAAAATATCAGACACAGAAAGAACAGCTACCATGAGTAAAAGCACTTTTGCGTGCTGAAGCCGGGCTCCTGCTCTTTCCCTCTTCTTTACACCGCGCTACTTCAAAAAGCAGAAATATTCTGATAATCAAATTCACAAAGCCAATTACTTAACAGCCACCATGGAAGCTGAAGCTGAAACTGAAGCTAATCCTGAACAAGTAGATCATCTGTTTTCATTACCAGTAGATGCTGATCAAAAGGCCACAGAGTTTAGGCTATTCTCAATTGCGCCACCGCACATGCTCGCCTTCCACCTTGCATGGTTCTCTCTTTTCTCCAACTTCTTCTCCACCTTCTCCATCCCTCCCCTCCTCGCCGTCATCCAAGACGACCTCAATCTCACGGACACGGACACCGGCCGAGCCGGCACGGCCGCCTTCCTCGGCTCCATCTTCTCCCGCATTGCCATGGGCCCCATCTGCGACCTCGTGGGCCCGCGCATCGCCATCGCCACCCTCTCCCTCATCACCGCCCCCGTCATCCTCTCCACCTCCCTCGTCTCCTCCCCGCACTCCTTCATTGCCCTCCGCTTCCTCACCGGCTTTTCGCTCGCCAACTTCGTCGCCAACCAGTTCTGGATGAGCTGCATGTTCTCCGGCTGCGTCGTCGGCCTCGCCAACGGCTTCTCCGCCGGCTGGGCCAACATGGGATCCGGCGTCACCCAGTTGGTCATGCCCCTCATTTATACTCTCATCATGTCCTTCAACGTACCGTCCTCCACAGCTTGGAGGCTTGCATTTATTGTGCCCGCAGTTTTCCAAGCTGTCACAGCCTTATTGGTCCTGGCTTTCGGGCAAGACGTACCTTCTGGGAGCTACAGAAGCTTGAAGAAGGTTAATATTGGCAAAGAGAGCTTGTGCAAAGTTTTCTGTCACGGGGCCAAGAATTACAGAGCTTGGATTTTGGCCTTGACTTATGGATTCTGTTTTGGGGTGGAGATGACGACTGATAATATAATAGCTCAGTATTTCTACGACAGGTTTGATGTGAATATTCAAGTGGCGGGGATCATAGCGGGGAGCTTTGGGATGGCGAATTTCTTTTCGAGGCCGAGCGGAGGGTTGGTTTCTGATAGGATGGGGAGAAGGTTTGGGATGAGAGGGAGATTGTGGGGGTTGTGGGTGACGCAGACAGTGGCTGGGTTGTTGTGCTTGTTACTCGGGCGAGTCAACTCGCTCTGGGGATCCATACTTGTCATGTGTGCCTTCTCTGTCTTTGTTCAAGCAGCCTCGGGCCTAACGTTTGGTGTGGTTCCCTTTGTGTCCAAAAGGTAAGTAACAATGCATCTCTCTCTCTCTCTCTCTCTCTCTCTCTCTCTCTCTCTCTCTCTCACTCTGTGTGTGTTGGGTCCCACTTCTACTGCTTGAATCTTTTAAGACATGAAGATGATGGAGGATCATTCCTCCCTCGTTCTTGGCTTTCAATCTTCCGGAAAATAAGACAATATTGGAGTGACTAACTAGCTAAGCTAGACAGATCTCAACTGTAATTCCACATGAACGGGTGGGTGACTGTGAGGAAAGATGATCATCTGTCAAAGGCCACAGTCGCCCACGTTCGCGTGATATGCTAACACTGCTCATTTGTTTAATTACTGCAAAAAGACTTTGCACTAATCATTTACATTAATGTTAATGCAGGTCACTAGGTGTGGTATCGGGGATTACAGGCAGTGGAGGGACTGTAGGGGCGGTGATAACCCAGCTGTTGCTGTTCTCAGGCTCTAAATTCTCCAAGCAGACGGGCATTTCTCTGATGGGTATCATGATGATTGTGTGCACTCTCCCAATCTCCCTTATCTACTTTCCTCAGTCGGGTGGAATGTTCTGTGGCCCTTCCTATGGCTCTGATGATCGTCTCAAGGGGCCAGAAACTGATGAAACAAACCATTATCGCTTGCTCCAATAAAGAATTTATCTAACAAGGCCTTCATTTCATTTGGGCCTCAAGTTTCATATGGAGCAAGTACTAGTTGATCCAATTATGTAAAGTGGTCACGTACCGTACAAGACTCAAGAGCTATACATGAATTAGCCTTTCTGAAGAAAATGATTGGCCTTCATTTGTAGTTAGGTTGTTTTAAAAAAATACTAAATAAAGACTGCATTTGATAGCTAAACTGAATACGTATGATTGCTTGTGGTCGAGGGACCCTCCACTTTCCATACAGTGCCACAAGAACATGCAAGTTCGATCAACTGAATACTGAAGCTCGATAAAACGACACTGAACTTACCGTGTTTTCTTGCCATTCAATGATATGCTTTAGAGTTCCTTATGAGAATGCAGCAGCCGATGCTTGATTGCATCCAAAGTTGGCAACGGCCACCAACCACCAAGAATTCCAACCAAAGTGTACTTCTGGTCTCTTACTTCAACTCTAGCCAGACACAAAAGCTGAAAGTCTTCAACTTCAACCTTACTTGCGTACAATGACTGAAGAAAAGTAAACATAAGATTTTAGAAGTGTGTTATCCTTAAATGTTATAGTTTTTCAAAGTAGTAACCACTAAAATTTTATAATGATAACAGGACACTTGCCTTGTTATATAAGTGAGGTTCTCCGCGCTTAAGTCGATGACACAACTGCAAAACATTAAGTTTGAAATAAAGGTTTATTCCACAAGAACTACTATTACCATCAACACTATAGCTTTGATCAATCTATTGTTAAATTATAATGCAATGGTCACCGAAAACAATGTGCAGTAGTCATTACCCAAAAAACAAGGTGCCACTTCTGAGAATTAAAGTCATAGAACAATAAGAGACTTGTTAGTTCCTACCATACTACAACCCACCCAATATGAAATGAAAGCAGCTCCTCAAATTAAGTGTTCAGTAAAAAAATGAAATCTACATTTCTTCAGATTGCAGAAACAGAGACATGGTTACCTTCCAATAGGGTAAAAGGTAGAAAGTCACTGATTAATTAGGTGTTAAAAAATTAGTAAATGTATAAAAGTACCAGGGGATGCTTCCTTACCTCATCCACGAAACCATAAACTGAGAAAGGACTAGGCTTGGTGCTCAGGAGGAAAAGAATTAGCTTCAATGCAAATGGTGCAAGTGTAACAGAATCATCCCAGTATGCCAACATAGTGACGAAGAAAAAGAAAGGCAACCAGATTTTCCTCACAAACATCCAGACGGCATGTTGATCTTCCTCCACATCTGAAGCACCAGACACTTCCAGATTAAGATCATTCACCAAAATATCATGGCCTACATTATTAAAATTCAAATCAAAGGGAGTCAGTAAGAGGTAGGCGTCTACAGAACATAAGACTTCAAAATGGGCACGAGAGTTAAGAACATATAATAAATCAGGTGCTTGCTCACCATCCATGGCATATGCAGCATTTGGCAAGAAGCTGATTGACCCAAGAAAAACTGACACACCAAGAATACTTCCAAATCTTAGTATACTTCCTCCTGAAAGGAATGTCAAAATTATGGGTACCCATTAAACATTATGCTGGCTGCAGAGACAACCCAGTTTTTATTTAGGGTTCATTAGTGAATGGCATCAACATGTTCAAGTTTTAACTTTTAACAACCAAAACCACCAGAAATTGACATCATAAAGTCTAATTGAATATTAGCGCCACAATATGATGATCAACGACAAAAATCCTACAATTTCCAAATCCAATTTGAAGTATAAAGTTTACTTTAGCATTTTCAAGCGGTAGAAGCAAAATCGAATAGGCGACTTGCCTGAAAACCAGAATTTCTGAAGAGAATTTCTTTGCATATTCAATGAACAATAATATGCTGAGGCACGGTTGCGTAGCACAGGTTGAACGCCCTTTAACAAGGCCTTCAAAGGTTCAAACTCGGCATAAGCTGAACAAGTGATTACACCCAAACAATCAAATGTTAAAAGATTGAATATGAAAAGCAGACAAACTTTCCCCACAAAAAGTACTTACAGAATTGCCTCGAATGAGAGATTGAGGAACGGGAAGAGATTAGTAAATCTAGGGATTGTCGAAATGAACAAAGAAATTTTCTTGCATTCGCCATTTTTGCGCTGCTAGAGTGATGCTGTCATCTTTGAGACTGAGAGTGCTTTCCAGCACTCAAGAAATGAAATGCGAATATACTAGCGAGAAGCATTGACGTAACACACAACACGACGTCGTCGTTTCCTCGCAACTTCCTTTCCGCAGAATTGACATTGAAGGATATGCTAGTTTTAGCAAAAATGAAATATGAAAAGTCAATAATACCCTTTTGTCTTAAAAGGGCAGGTGAAGGATATGCTTCCCCAAATCTTGATTAGGTTTAGGTTTCCGAAGGTTGAAATATAAGTTTGTAACTTAAGTTACTCTAATCTCAAGGCCTCAATTTGCCGACGAGAGGCATCATAGTTTTTTTTTGTGTGAAAAATTTCATTCCCCTTTAATTTAGACTATAACTTATACTAAAAAAAATTATTCTAAATTTAACTATTTTATGGAAAAATATATTCAAATTTGGATACGGAAGGAACAGCCTCAGTCTCTTAACTGACTAACCGACTATCACACATCAGCTAAAATATACGTATTTGGCGCTAAAAGCAAAGAAAAGCCCAATGACAATCTCTTTTATTTATTCGGACCAAGCACAAACCCGATCCTTTTAAATGCTGCATGGATGGTTGCCTTGCCACTTGTTGTGATGGGCTATTGTAAAGAATAAGCAAAAACAAAGACGTATAAAAGTGGGGAAAATATCTGACAGAAATATCTGCCAGGGTTTTCCCGAAGTCAAGAGTAATATCAGAAGATTCATAGAATCATAAAGGCTTACATTTGGCACCTGTGAGAGAGCATATCCAATATGTCTGTCTCTGCAGTCTCAATTTCCCAATTTTCACTACCAAAAGCTTTCCAAGTTGAGGACCATTTCACCGCAATAAGCAAGCCCATCTGGAGGTAATCTCATGCAGATTAAGCTTCCAAGTTTGTTAAAATAAAAAGGTTTTTTTTTTTTTTTTAAACAATTTGTAGAATTTTCAGATATTTTTTTAGTTTGAATCTGGCTATGGTTGGTGCGGCTGATATTGAAATTGTTGTTCTCAAGATGGAGGAGGCAGGGATGCCCTGCAAGCAGATTCAGATGTGGTAAGAGAGAGGCATGGAAAATGAAAGCAACAAACATGGGAAAAAATTACTATGAATTGCTTGGTGTTTCTGTTGATTCGAATGCGCAGAAAATTAAACAGGCTTATAGGAATTTGCAGAAGAAGTACCACCCAGATGTTGCAGGACAAGAGGTAAGTAATCAAACTAATCTGAATCTACATATTTGATGACTAATTGTTGGCTAATTAAGGGGCAGCAGGGTCACGAGTATACCCTCAAGCTGAATGAAGCTTATAAGGTTCTGATGAGAGAGAATCTAAGGAAAGAATATGATGCTTCCATTGGTGAAATGAGAGGAAATTACAGCTCATCAAGCTTAGGTCGCACTTCTTCATGGAATGGACCTTTGAGACCCCAAGGTCTATTTGTTGATGAAAATGCATGCATAGGTAGGTCGTCAATTTCCCGAACGAAACTCATATATTAATTTCACATTAATTCCTTGATACAAGCCAAGCGATATTGATTTGATGGAGATGGAAATCAAACCTAGAATTTCGGGAAGCAATTGAACTACAAGCTTCTTCTTAATTTCGCATTAATTAAATTGCAATAGAATTATATTTGTGCAGGTTGCAGAGAATGCGTGCACCATGCAAGTAGCACCTTCATATTTGATGAGGCTCTCGGATGTGCTAGGGTTAAACTTCAATATGGTGACGATGAACAAAAGATTGAGGTAAATAATGTATGCAAGGAGGTTGTAGCTCAAGTAGTTAAGAGCAATTACCCTTGCACATGACATTTTGTGTTTGAATCCCCTCACCTGACATCGCTTGTATAAAGAAGAACATATATAATGTATTAATTAGTTCATGAATTAGAATGTGGTGTTAAATTGGCGTGGGTATTACAGGTATCAGTTGATTCATGCCCTGTGAACTGCATTCATTGGGTGGAGAATGAAGAACTGCCAGTGCTTGAATTCCTGATTCAGCCTCAGCCAAAGGAAGGGTTTGGGATATTCGGAGGAGGCTGGGAAAGACCTGCAAATGTTTTCATGGCTGCTAAATCATTCAATAAACAAACTCACAATGAAAACCATGGAAGAAATTGTAAGAAGTTTAACTACTTATTAATTACCTCATCAATATTGTTTGTTGCCATGTGTATCATATCAATATTGCATTGCAGCACGTGCGTCGACTGTTGAAGAAGAAGAAACCCCTGCTCAAGCCAAGGCTCGAGCTGACGCAAGTAGGAAAATAAACATGGAAGCTGCATCAGGATTATTCTCAAGATTCTGGCAATGGCAAAATAAGCCTTTTTGGGGCGAAAAGGAGGAATAAAAAGTATAGAAATTATAACTGCACTTATATACATATATAGATTACTACTACCAATCTGTATAAATTAGTTTATATGGTAGAAACGAACCGGACATGTACGTCTCAAATTCTCAAGAGGGGAATTGGTATGTAAATCATAGATTTCCATCCACATGCATAATAATTTTCCAATTTCTCCAACTCCAATAATCATTGAATTGATCTCGTAATAAATCTTTTACATTGAGATATCCTTGGATCCAGCAAAAATACCGAATGCATGTTCATTCATTGAAAGTTCAGAGATACAATGAGAATTTCGATCACCAACACAAGACAAGAGCATCAAGAAAAGAAATGTATTGTGTACATACAAGTTCACCTGACAATTAAACATATTCCCTTTCATTTTTATTTTTTAGCAAATAACAGAAGATGTTCTTCTCTCGATCAACTAAACTTACCATCTTGCTATTTGACCAAAAATAAACAAGATATACTACCATCCCTTGATCAATACGAGGTTACATAGCCCATGGATAAAGTAGAGGAGAAATGCTTTGACGTACGGGTAGAAAACCTCGTCCCAACTGTTTCAGGTTGGTTACATGAATGAACCCTCGTTCTCCAAAGCAAATACCATGCCCTCAAAATTTCAACCACAACAATTGCTTGATTCGAAGCTTTATATGGTTTAACCAAGTTACAGAATCTCCTGATTTTCAAGCTGACATGCACCCTTAATTCCGCCGTACTGTTTGCTGTACACTTGCATGAATCAATGGAGCTGGCATTTGTTTGTTCCAACACAAACAGAGCACTCCTCTGCATCTCCAGCAATATGGCTTAAGCAGTGATTGATCCTATCATTCAAAACATCCTACAACCAGAGACCTTACATCAGAACAAAAGCACAGTGGAATATGGTTAAAATGCATACCGCATATAGAGCAACCAAAGTTAAGCAAGCAAAGAGAAATATAACAAGCACAATCTCCCTTAATTTAGTGGACATGTTTCGAAAACCAGGATAAACACATTCAACCATCAATTTAAGCATCAACATAACTTTAGCCATAGCTTCGAGAAATTTTGTGACGACACCGTTTGATGCATAGGCAAAGAATCAAATTAAGGAAATTCAATCGTCATACCACGAGTAGCGGATGAAGGCCAAGAGGTGCCGTTACTAAATATGAGACACCAGGATGCTCCTTTGCAGCTTCAGCTGTCAGGGATGGAATATCCTGTAAAATAACACACAGCCTAATCCATTTTACCATGTTTGTCTTGATCATCCATACAGAGTTATCAAAAATCGAAATTCAACTGCGCCCACTATATTCATATAGTTAATAATATATTATGTTGAGCTACCTGGTTCCAATGTCTTCCAGGTAAGAGGAAAAAAGGGCTCACAATTACCCGATTGGCCCCTTGTAGAACACAGGAATTGAATGCAACATGAATTGATGGTTCGGCCAACTCCTAATCATAAAAAAATTCATAGATACATATACAATGAGAATTTCACCAACAAAATAGCATCAAGAAATGAACAAACAATGTTCGCCTGAAAATTTAATCAATGAAAAAAAACCCAGAAAGGGTGAGAAATGTGTGCTTTTATTTACTGTACCATATGAGCAGGCTCTACTATGGGGTACCCAGTTCTCTCTTTAAACATGGACACGAACTCATCTGAAATTCATATTAATTGTTCAAACTTCAAATTAACAAGCTTAAAAAGCCAAACTTTTTACACAACTATAAGCACTTTTGCAACGTTAAGAAAAAAACCCAAAATCTCAATCTTTGATGAGCTTACTTAGCATGAGATTTGATTCCGTGCGGCGCGAACCATGGTCGACGATGATGACGCCGTCTCTGTCACCAACCCCATTTGGATTTTGTCCGAATCCTCCATTGCCGCTACCCATACACAACCTTATGCTTGAATTTCTACTTCTGGAGAAGTTGAGGACTGCGCAGCTAGGGCTTGTTCCGATTTCGCTTGCCGACGAGCTTTAATTGCGCAATAAAACAGAGTAAACAACAGTTCCCGAATACCCCAAACAACGAAAAACAAAATGTATAAACACAAAAGATGATGCAGATTTGGAAGAAAAATGGAGGGCTTCGAGCTTTCTACCTTTTAGCGGCAAATTGAGGGCAGGTGGATAGCGACCTAATCGACATGTTTAGGGCTCTGAGCTTCAACGGTCCAGTTGGAGGCGATTATTATTGGGCTCGTAGAAATAATAGGTGCACAAAACAAACTACCTTTTTTACAGCATAGCCGAGCGGATTTGTTTTTTTAAAAATAGTATAGCCGCGCGGCTATACTATTTCTGACACGTGGCGAAATGGGAATAGCCGGACGGCTATAATGGGATTTTTTTATATACTAAAAATAGTATGGCCACTCGGCAAATACCATGCCCTCAAATTTTCAACCACAACAGTTGCTTGCTTCGAAGCTTTATATGGTTTAACCAAGTTATAGAATCTCCTGATTTTCAAGCTGGGAAAACCCACTGGCCCTGGATCTCTGCCATCAGTTAGTGCATCTTCAGCTGCATTGATGAATAGCAAAGGCTTACATGGAAAAACAAGCAAGTCTGCTGTCAATGATGATGGTTTGGGCTTGAATGGTCCATATTCTGGTCCTGGTTATCTGGGCGTTGGGACAGCTGCCAATTCACAGAGTACAAGCGTGTCCGTGTGGGTTAGAATTGGCAGTTCAAAAAGTAAATTAGATGTGAAGGAGAAAATTGATTCTTCAGATTGTATTGAGAGTGAAACTAAGGAAGGTAAGGAGGCATTAGTCAGCATTCAAAATCCACCACGTCAAGGGAAGCGTATCATGGCAGAAGATGGCCCAAAAGCCATGGATTCATCACCCAAGACACATTTTGATCCTACACGTAACATTCGGAAACCATCTCAAAAAGCATTGCGTACTCTATTTGTCAATGGCATTCCCCAGAAGAGCAACAAAAGGGAGGCTCTTCTTTCTCATTTCCAAAAGTTTGGAGAGGTCATTGACATTTATATTCCATTGAATAGTGAACGAGCTTTTGTCCAGTTTTCAAGGAGGGAAGAGGCTGAAGCTGCTTTAAAGGCACCTGATGCTGTAA
This sequence comes from Prunus persica, assembly GCF_000346465.2. Taxonomy (NCBI): domain Eukaryota; kingdom Viridiplantae; phylum Streptophyta; class Magnoliopsida; order Rosales; family Rosaceae; genus Prunus; species Prunus persica. The sequence goes on from NC_034011.1 coordinate 26,019,265, forward strand.
TGGGTAACCGCTTCATCAAGTTGTGGTGGGCTAATCGTGATAGCATTCCTGATGATGGCACAGGCACTGCCAGTAATTTTCCTGGTTTAATTCCACCCCATCCAACAGTTACTAGTATAAGCAAAGATAATCTTCAATCTGCTGCTCCAAAGAGTAGTATTGTCCATACATCTGATGCTTTTCTACCTTCCGCTGATAACTCCAAGCCTGTCATCTCAAATGGTCCCAAGGCCCCACCTTTGCAGAAAAAGCTAGAGAATTTAGAGCAGTTAAAGGAGGAACTTCGCAAGAAACAGGAAATGCTGGACCAGAAACGAAATGACTTTCGTCGCAAATTGGACAAACTTGAGAAACAAGTAAACCATCTGCCCTTACCTTGAATGTTTCATTTTCTCGCTAATGCTACTTGTTTGATATGAGGCACATATCATCTTGGCTTGCTTTACAAATTTTCTCATGTTATACTCTCATCTCAATGTACCTTATTTGCTAAGACAGTCTTTTTGCATGGTTTCAAAGAGATCTTAGAAAGGGTTTGAAATTGATTTATATAAAGATGTGGGTGCAAATTTATTAGTGGGGTACATGATAACACTATTATTTCATTATCAGCTTTGCTCAAGGTTTGACTTTTTTCAGGCTACTGGACCCAAGGGTGAGGCAGACATAGAGCAAGCTGCTAAGAGACCCAAAGTGGGAATAACAGCTGATGTTGGTAAAGTTGCTAATCCAAAGTCCTCAAATCCGACTCCTATGGAAGAACTGCATGCTGAGATGACTGATAAAAACAAATGTGTAGAGAACGTTGTCTCCTGTAGTCCAAAAACCAGTACAACTATGGTGCTGCAGCAATCCACTGGCTTGAATAGGGACTCCTTCTCCAGTGAATAGATACAAATTGGACAATCGTCCCACTGCATTTAGAATTAATTCTTCCTCCTTTACCCGTTGGATTCGCAAATGTAAGTCTCTCTCTCTCTCTCTCCACCCCCCCCCCCATCCTGACCAGTCGAGCGACAAAAAGGAGAGAAATTATTGTAGAACTTTTCTATAAGTGAATTAATGATCTCTGCACTTGGATATATGGCTGCAAAACTTGGTGGAACACACATTCCTCAATGGATGGGCCTATGTGTTAATCAGAGGAATAAAGCAATGAGTGCGTTTTTTAAAGCAATGATGGAGCATTATTTCCTTCATAATTGCCATAAATTTTTTTGAGGGGAAAATA
>NC_034011.1:27052003-27270569 GCF_000346465.2 Prunus persica
TCTCCCTAGCATTTTCCTTTTATTATTATTTGAGTATCTCTATTCTCTAGTAAATGACCCACTGAAACGCGAATCAGATTAACAAGCGTAAAATTCGGAATCAGATGGAGAGGTTAATCCTTAGACGTACATCTTCATATAGAAAAACCACTGAATCCGTGGGTATTAATTACCTACGGTTGATGTGAAAAGTATGTAGAAAAGTTCATGGTATGAGTATTACACCCAAAACTCTCCTCTCATTTCCTCCCCCACCCCACCATGAATATTACGTAGAGGTCTTGTTCGTCTGGTCTGGTTTCCATCACATGAAACAAGGAAAGAAAGAAGAGAGAGAGAGAGAGCAGAGCCCAATATATAAGCCCAAAAATGCCATTGATTTCAGTTGCATGGAGAGTCAGAACTTTTGCAACAGCTGGAGCTTCATCTCAGACCAGCTTTGTTGTCTTGATCGTCCATCCGTCACTTGTCTCTTGGCCATTCTCCCACTACCACCCCTCCCCCTCCCTCTTCCCCTCCCTCTCCCTTATCTCCTCCCTCCACTAAGTATGCTCCGCTGGCTCCACACTTCTCAACGCTAACCCCAACCTCCACCCTACCCTTAACCACGGTTTATAAACTCAACTCAGCTCAACCAAACCAAGAGCGCCCATGAATACATATTCAACATTTGTCATCCAAACTAGAACAACAGGTCCTCTATTGTAAATTCTAATCACCCAAAACCCTAAATCTGCCTTTTTCTTTTCTTCCAAATCCCACTACTCTACTGATCATTAATAATGTACCCATTTGCATTTGCATTTGCATTTGCACACAAATTAATAATGACAATGCCAAAAATAAAAAGGAGTGAAAGAGAGAGAGAGAGAGAGAGAGAGAGAGAGAGAGAGAGAGAGAGAGAGAGAGAGAGAGAGAGAGAGAGAGAGAGAGCAAAGGAAAGCAATATACATATATACATATGACTGAATGCAGGTTGCACAAATGTCACTGCAAAACCAAGGAGGCAGCAAAAACCCTTACCAAAAATAGCAAAAGAGAAATAGAAGAAAAGGTGCCTCTACCTCCACAACCACCCACTAGATATGCGAGAGAGAGATTAGAATTCTCTTTCCCATAGCTAGCCCCCACCCATTTCGCGATTGCCGAGCGTCCTTCACTTGCTAGTTTTCGATCTGCACAAGCACTGATCAAGAAACCACAGCCACTCTTACTGAATTCCAAGGTGTTTTCTCTCTGTGCTTTGCTTTGCTTAAGTGCCTACCCAAAACCCCATCCAACTTTCTCTCTCTCTCTCTCTAGCTGTTTGCTATTTGCTATTAGCTATTAGCTAATGATGATGGACCAAGCAGCAGCTGGCCTAATTCATCATGAGAAAACCGAGGCCTGTGGGTTGAGGGCAGGTGTTGAGGCTGATCTCGGCCTTGTCACTGCCAAGGGGGACAAGACTTCCTTTCACGGGTCGGATCGGAGCTGCTCCATCCATGACCATGACGACCTTGTCCATGCTGTGACTAGTTTTGGTGTCCACAGGAAGAAAAGAATGACCAGACAGAGGCGATCATCCATCATCAACCTTCATCATCTCACTTTTGCTTCCTCCACCACCACCTCGCACGTGCTGCCCTCCCTCCAACCCCCCTCCTCTCTCCCGCCTGCACGTGTGAGCTTCCTTCCCCCTTCCCCCTTCCCTTTCGTAATTCCTACTACCTGATATCTATCTATTATATATGAATTAATGTTCATTATTTTTCTTCAATTTTTTACCTTTCTTTTAATTTTAATCAATAATATTTGTCTCATGAATTAAATTCTGTTTCACAGTAGCCTTTTCCTTATATTATTTTCGTTCAAAGATTTCCTCTTTTGTTAATTCTATTGTTGTACTTTTCGATCCATGTCAGACACTGTTCAATCAGATATCTCTAGACCCGGGTGTACGTGATGGTTACCTTTTGGGCTTGTACGATCTGCTTGATTTTCTTCTCTTCTTTCATTTATTTACAGGGCCCCGATTTTGATTTGATTGATTAATCAATGTGTCTGTCTCTTGTTATGAAATTTCACGATTCATTTTATATGTTTGTGATTTTTAGCAATCAAAGTAACCCTACCTAGATAGACATTTTTTCTTTTAATTATTCATTTGTTTTGTTGGTTTCATGGAATTTGTCCGATCTATAATATCAAACAATTGACTCTCTGTGATGGCATGATCAGTTTGTGCACCAACTCTGTAAATCCAATAATGGATCCTACATTTGAACCTTAACAAATTAATTTGTACATTTTCTAAATGAATCACCGTCAAACCCGTCCAGTTTATATAGATTTGGGAAATAATTCACAATACAATGTTGTCGTATTCGATACCAACATTTTTTTAGTTAAATGACCGTTGGATTGATGAGTTCACTTTTTTAATAGAAACGTTTAGATTTGTGAATCATCGTTGGAGTTATTCGTATTTAATACAAATCCCAACTCTAGGCGGACTCCATATTTTGGAGTTCCTAACTGTGCTAATCATAATTTGGTTTGGTGGCATGCTGGTCCAATATGCAGGACAATAGAAAAATACTATTTCACTGCCTTGTGAATACTTGCAGCTTGATCACTGTTTCAGTTGTTGCAAATTGACTATGCTGTCTGCCTCAGGACAAGTTTGTTCAATGCATATCTGTTGAGTACAAAATCTAATCGATGACTCTAAACTTAATTAATGTAACGATGATCTCATGCGTGGATCTGGATGCTTCAGGTTATTGATCCAACAAGGTTGAGATTTCTTTTCCAAAAGGAGCTTAAGAATAGTGATGTGAGCTCTCTCAGAAGAATGATACTCCCCAAGGTAAGGTTTGATCTAACTAATCTCTGTAATTACTCAAACATTCTGCTGATAATTAGTTCAAAAGTAAGCATTCGCGTTTGCAAATGGCTAGCTAGCTAATAGCTATACATGCATACATGAAGACTATCATGCTAGCTAAGCCTGTAAAGACTTGTAAAGACAAAGGTGATCAACGTACGGTTTCTTTTTATATGACAACGGCGAAGTTGGTTTCATTAGGAAAACATGATGAATGTTGTATATTAACATTGGACAACTTAATCCCAGAAAGCAGCTGAGGCTCATCTCCCTGCCCTCGAATCAAAGGAAGGAATTCCAATCAGCATGGATGACATAGATGGTCTTCATGTTTGGAGCTTCAAGTACAGGTTTGAATTTCCTCTATTTTCTGGTGAAAGAATTTACAGATTGAATGCGTGAGTAAGATATACCTTCATTTAGATATATGTAATGGCGGATGTATCCATTCTTTGTTATTTTCCAATTAAGCAGGTTTTGGCCTAATAACAACAGCAGAATGTATGTACTTGAAAATACTGGTATCCCTTCTTTTCCTTTATCCAGCATCTGGTTATTCTGAGTGTACAGTGAAGTACTTATTACAAATTTCAGAATATCATTCTTGTAGTGTTGAATTTTTTCAGGGGAATTTGTTAACGCACATGGCTTACAGCTTGGAGATTTTATCATGGTTTACCAAGATAATCAAAACCAGAATTACGTATGGTGACCGAATTAATTATTCAGTTCCAGTTCCTGATATGATTATAAGTGTACATTTTAGCAAGTTTCTGAATACCATTTAAACATGGATTAATTAAATTGTTCACAATCATACATTGGCAGGTCATTCAGGCTAAGAAGGCTTCTGACCAAGATCATGTGTATGGTGACATAAGCACTATGAACAACGGCGTGAACGATCTCTTCCTTGACGAATCTGAGGCGAACAAGTCGAGTTCGTTTTACATGCCCACAATGGCAATGGATGAAGATACAACTGCAGGCATGTCATTTGTTTATGACACCACCACCTTCTCAAATGACTCTCTGCTTGATTTTTTTGGGGGATCGATGACCAACTATTCCAGAAATGGGCCTCTGCATGAAAGTTTTGGTTCTGTTGAAAACTTGTCCCTTGATGACTACTATTAAGTTATAAATTTTGAAGCATTAGTACAAGGCACTACATGCTACATGTAAACCTAAATGACCAAGTGGGTCTCACTCTGTTTTTGGTACCCTTGTATTTTGGCATCCTATGCATTAATAAAGGCGACAGCAAGTGTAGAAACTTGTGACATGTACTTGTCCCAATTAATTATTTGTTTAATTTCCAGGACATAATTATAATATCCTTAAATCTCCTAAGCAGGATAATCAGTTAACTAATCTATATGCTACAAACTAATTAACCATTTGTATAATTGTCTAGTCCCGCATCCTCCAGCTTTCTTTTATTTGCTGGCATATAGCTGCAGTTTCCACCTGGGACACATTTATTTGTCTTCATCTGGCTTAGCCTCAATAGTGTGGACCAGACAAACAAATCTCCATCACTCATAATTTTAAGGTACAGTTTTTTTCACTGTTGTTTGAGGAAGGCAGCAGTTATCAGGCTCTTTTCTATTCACATTCGCAAGGTGCCCGTCTAGCTCAGTTGGTAGAGCGCAAGGCTCTTAACCTTGTGGTCGTGGGTTCGAGCCCCACGGTGGGCGAACATTTTGCGGCGGTGTTTTTGCAATGTTATTTACTTTTACCGGGGTTTTTTTTTTTGGAATGATTGGCAACATTTACCAGTTATGGATGAGATGGCATGAGCTGATTGGTCAGTATTAGTTATTACATAATATCGATGGGAGATAATTACGAATTGGAAAAGAAAACTAGAAATCTACAGAAAATAAAAGGAGGAGGAGAAAGCAGAGCCGATAGAGGGAGTTTGGGAAGTGGGGCGAGCACAGAGAGCTGAAGAAGGAAGAAAGGTGTGCAGTTTTAAGTCGGTTTTGTTGAATGGCGAGCAGGTATTGGGTGGTGTCTCTGCCGGTCCAAAACTCGGCGTCGTCTCTATGGAACCGTCTCCAGGAACAAATCTCCAAGCATTCCTTCGATACTCCCCTCTACAGAGTACTGCTCTTTCTTTTTTCCTTCGTTTAATTTGCAAGATCTGATGCTCTCTCTTAATTCTTTCTGGTTATATTATCATTTCTACAGTTCAATATTCCTAATCTCCGTGTTGGAACCCTGGATTCTCTTCTCTCCCTCAGCGACGATCTCTTGAAGGTATTAATTTGGACTTCTACAACTTGTTTGTTATCTCTTCCAATGTAAATTTCTTTATGTTTTATCTGTTTCTGTAGAAACTACATAGAACGATAATGATTGATCCCTTTATTTTTTAAAATGCAATTTTTTCGCCATTCCATTGCAAATTTTTCTTTGCTTCGATCTGTTAATTTCGGTACTAATTGTGTGCTATTTTGCAATTTGCAGTCAAACAACTTTGTAGAGGGTGTTTCTCACAAGATCAGGCGCCAGATCGAGGAACTGGAGAGGGTTTCAGGCGTGGAGAGCAGCGCACTCACTGTCGATGGTGTACCTGTTGATTCATACCTTACTAGGTATTGAATCACAGTTCAATTCAATGAGATCAAATATGGACTTAGGATGTTTGGCTGCGGATCATGAGTGATCTCTGTGTTTGGGTATTGAATTTTGGGTTTTTGTTATGATGGTAGGTTCGTTTGGGATGAAGCCAAGTACCCTACAATGTCGCCTTTGAAGGAGGTCGTAGACAGCATTCATGGTCAAGTCGCAAAGATTGAGGATGATCTCAAGGTAATCCTTCACCCTTTTTTCTTTTAAGCATCAGTATGTTAGTTTACGATAAAGTTATTGGTTGATAAACTGTTACCACTACTCAATAATACGTAGTCAGTCATTGTAGACATTTCTTTGTTGTGCTTAGCTTAAAGGGCACAAGCTGCTGCTGATTAAGGACACAATTGATTGAAATAACCATGAATGTATTGCTGGGGAGTTGAAATAATATAGTTAATGGTTGTCAGCCTAGTTCCTCCAGTCTCTCCCCATAGAATCACTTCTGAAAGGCTTTCTTTTCTTTAGTTTGTTGCCTTAACAACTGAACTTAATGATTATGAAATGTTTGTACATTTAGGCTGTGAATCTTTCCCAGAAGAATAAATCACTATACATTATGTGGTTCTCATGTTAGGTTCGTGTAGCTGAGTATAACAACGTCCGCAGTCAACTTAATGCTATCAACAGAAAGCAGAGTGGAAGGTATAATTATTCTCTAACTTTAATAATTGCAATTGCACGGGATATTTTGCTCTGATTCTAATTTTACCAATCTCTCTGGCCTTTTCAGCTTAGCAGTCCGTGATCTTTCCAATTTAGTGAAACCAGAGGACATCGTTACCTCAGAACATCTAGTGACCCTCCTTGCAGTTGTTCCCAAGTATTCTCAGAAGGATTGGCTATCAAGCTATGAGACCTTGACTAACTATGTGGTATGATTGTTTCCCACACCATATCTTTCTGCTTCGACTGTTACAGACACAAGGTTTCGCAGTAGGGCGGTGAAAGTTGATCAACTTGTCCATTGTATCTTTCAAAGTTTTGAAATAAAAGCTAGCACATAGTGATTTCTTATTTATTTTAGCCTTCTTGCTTCAGTCTTATTGATCATGATAAGCATTTTTCAGGTCCCTAGGTCCTCTAAGAAGTTATTTGAAGATAATGAATATGCACTTTACACTGTAACACTGTTCAATCGGGTTGCAGATAATTTTAGAACAAGTGCTCGTGAAAAGGGGTTCCAAGTGAGTATTTCTGTACATTCTGTTTTGCTTTTTCCATGAAAGTGCAAAACTAATTCTTCTTTACCATTTATGCAATATGAAATTACCATTCCTGAGAAATGTGTCTGGATTAGAGATGCATAAATTGCCGCAAATATGCTAATTCCTTTCTTTTACTGGGTAAGGAGAAATCTTATAACTGACTTGTGTTTCTTTATCATGTCATTCAGATTCGTGATTTCGAATACAGTTCTGAAGCACAAGAAAGTCGAAAGCAGGAGTTGGAAAAATTGGTGCAAGACCAAGAAAATTTAAGAAGCTCCCTTTTGCAGTGGTGCTATGCCAGTTACGGAGAGGTAATTTTTTAGTTTAATTTGTTTATCATATTTATAAAGTGAGGAAGATTATGATTTAAATCTGGTAAAACAGTTTTAGGGGGATTTATGAACTAATGGGAAGAAAAAAAATGTTCAAGGTCACCTGCCACTGGTCATGCAATAAAAATATAGCGACATTGTGGCAGCATAGGTGATGTTGTGAGTTATCAGGTGGTACTAAAATTGGGTGTCTATCTAGTAATCCTAAGTTAAAGATGCCTGTTATGGCCTGATCTAAGTAGCTTCTATACATGATGCCTGCATTTATTTTCTCTGTGGCTCAGTTACAATTTCCCCATAATTGTTCTTAGGGCTAGTTTGGCATTGCTGTGCTTTTAAAAAAAACTGCTTCTGCTGTGCTGCGAGAATAAACAGCTGTGAAATAATGTAGTGAAGTGTTTGGTAATCTTTATTTGTAAAAGTGCTGTGAGTATAAAAAGCAGTGTCATGACGTTTGGTAAACTTTTTTCTAGAAGTGCTGTGACTGTATAATGACCAAAAAGGGTATGATATTGAAAATGATATTTATGTTGTTTTACAATACATTTACAATTTTTTTTTTTATAATCTTAATAGTAATATACAATTATTAAAATATAAAACTTGAGAAGGAAAAAGGCCCCTTTTCTCCTTTTCCTTTTTCTCTCAATTTTTTTCCTCCTTTTTTCTTTTCTCTCGACCCTTTTTCTCCATTCTTCTCTCTTGACAAGGAATTAAATAAAGAACTAAAACAGTAAATAAAAATAAATAAATAAAACAGCCCTTTTTTGGGAAAAGTGATATTCATTCAACAAACCAACATCCCCAAGCACATCAACAACCCAGAAAGAAACCAAAAACTAAGCCAAACCAGAAAGAAACAAGAAACCAGAACCACCTATTTCCCTTTCAACTCACAACACAACCCAATTCGACAAACCCCACTTCATTTTCCTCTTCCTCTTGTTTTTTTTCTCAGAATTCTTCCTCTTCCTCTTGCTCCCGTATCCCACGATTTCAAATAAATCAAGAAAGGGGGTCAGCCACATGAATAATAATAATAATAAAGGGTGTGGGTGTTTAGGGTGGCTGCGGTAAGAACCCACAAGAAAATTGGTTCATGGAACCAAGAAAGAGAGAGAATTGAAAGAAAAAGTGAGAGAAGAGATGGAGTGGAAAGATGGGAAACTGGAGCTTTTGGAAAAGACCGTGTGAAGAAGATGAAGGGTAAAGTATGCCAATCTCTAAAATTTATAAGGGTATGCTGGGTATTTGAAAAGTTCATTAATTTGAACCGGCTGCTTGTAAAAAAAAAAAAAAACTTTGAGAAGCAGCCTCCAACCTGCTTAGAAAAACTGCTGTGCGGGATCCGAGATTTTTAAATAAGCGGATGTTGTTTTGGTTTACCAAATGCTTTGAGGCTTAACATTTCTGAAATAAGCAGCTTCTTTTGGCCGCACCGCAATGTCAAACAGAGCCTTAGTCGAATTATTATTCTATTTATCATCATACATTGTGTTATTGCTCTATCATGCTTTCTCGTATTCTCTTATGACAGATTTTGGAAATTTCTTACTAAATGTACAAGTTTTTCGCATGCAGGTTTTCAGCTCCTGGATGCATTTTTGTGCTGTACGTGTCTTTGCAGAGAGTATTCTGAGATATGGTTTACCACCATCTTTCTTGGTAAGAAAGCTCTCATTTTTTGTCCAAAATAATAGTGTTCTCATTTTCTGTCACTGGTTTACGACCAAGCACTTTTGACTAACCAGTGGATATTGAAATGATATTTCAGGCATGTGTCTTAGCTCCGACTACAAAAAGTGAGAAGAAAGTACGTTCAATCCTTGAAGGGTTGTGCGATAGTGGTAACAGGCAAGTCCATAAGCTTTACTTATGTTTGTGGCATAGTAAGGGGGAGCCTCAACTCTTTGATGACAATAGTAGTAAAACTGAATTAACCAATTGTAGATGAAGATGACTTTAGGGCGCTTGTTGACTATCCTAAGAGACCTTTTTATGTGATGTGCTGTGCGCATTAAGCTTATTTCTCTGACGTTGCATCCTTGTGTTACAATGCAGTACCTTCTGGAAAACTGACGATGAAGTTGGGGGAGGGATGGCTGGTCTAGCAGGCGATGCAGATGCACATCCATATGTTTCATTCACAATCAATCTTGTTTGAATGGGCGCAAGATTGTCCAGTCAGTTTCGCAATCTGAATCTGAGTATTCCTTTAGACAACAATAACAGGGGAGCGGGGTATTTGTATATTGGCATTGATAGCTATATTCTTTGTTTTTTTACTTATTATTGCTGCTTTGAGATTTTCCTTGAGCGTTTATCGGGAGGTGAACTTTACTGGGATGCTCTTTCATCTCAAAACTTTCTAGTAGTCTTTTGTTTTGGTACTGAAGTGTTGTAGTTTTTTTTTTCTTTCGGTTTTACTTACCCATGATATCTGTAGAGCAAGAAACCGACGTTCTTGATGTACCTTTTTTTATTTATAATTATTTGAAAGATATGATGCAATAAATTTTTTGGGTTCTCCTCATCGTCGAATAATTTGGAGACACCACGTTTAGCTCAACCGTGAAGTCGGGATGTTATTTTATTTTATTGCTCACAGAGCAAAACAACGAGCGTATATTTCTGGCTAATACAGAGTTACACTCAAATATGTTAAATTTATATTTTTGTTGGGAAGAGTTAATTTACTGAACCTTTCATTTAATCGAAGTAATGGAAGCAACTCAAAGAACAGTATTATTATACTCCGAAAAGAACATTTTATATGTCTATGTAACTAATCATCACACGGAAGTTCTGATTACGTTTGGGCCAACAGTAAAACATAAAAATTTAAACTTAAATTTCAGAAGATGGTCTCAGGGAAAAGAAAGAAAACCCAAAAACCTTGTTGCAATGCTATGATAGAAAACTATATATTTACAACTAAATAATAATAAAAAGATTGCAGGATGAAATCGAAATATATAGAATGCAAGACTGAAAGAACAAACTCGGAATAAGCCTGAAATGAAGAGTATCAAAATGAATTAATAATCGTATACAGGCATAATTCCCATGCCTACCGATGGCCGAAGAACATATCCCATCTAACATTATTTTTTGTTGCCTATTCTTGACAGGGGGAAGACACCTCCTCACTCCTAACATCAAACTTTAAATTCATCTCTGATCTAACTACAAATACGTCTTTTAAAGAGGATGAGAACAAAACCATCCCCCGAAAATCAGATGAGTCAAAAACGGAAAAACTGGGATACAGGTTCCGCATGCAAAAGAAATGAAAATCCCCACTTGCTTAGAAGCCATTTTAAGTAACTTCCGCAATCCTATGCTTATTTAATTCCTATGACAAACTTTCCAGTTTCAAAAAGCAACAAAGTTGATGAGGTTGATCACCCTGCGGATTACACCTTAGCAAGCTCTGTGGCAGCAGCAACAGGAGGAGGGGCACCACCAGTTGTTGGCCTAAAAATACATACACCAATTCCATAAGATTTACCTAACAGTTCCTTAAATCAACTAGTGACAAAGCAAACAGGTGCAGGAAGGAATGACTTACAGCCCAACAAAAACTTTGAATGCATCATAGATTCCCCACTGAGCTCCAGTAAGAGTTCCAATCATGACGATACGAAGAGGAAGCCCACGGGTAAAGAGACCGACCAACCCAATCTTCTTCACAGCCTGAACAAGGAGAAACCAAAACAGTCAAAACAAAACAATGAAGATGTACTACAACAAACATTATCCAGAAACCATTGCAGCACTCACATCACCAACTGTTGCCCCTTTGGCATTGTTGAGAAAAGACACAAGATTGTCAGCAGGATGAGAAACAATAGCACAGAAAACACCAGCCACGTATCCTCCAGCAAAACTCACACCAAGCTGCAAAGATTTGGAGCACTGGTCCTTAGGTCTAGGGATGGCATATTTATAGAGCATCTCCACAATGGTCTCGAAGGATGCAAACTTCATCATTGTGTCTGCAAGAAAAAACAAGTAGATCAGTAATCAAGTAATAGCAATTCTGTGCTCAAGTAAAGCATAGTATAGCTTCAAGATCATAAAACTGCAAGGATACAAATTCAGCACCTATTAGGCTAGTTTCACAAAGAGCTTAAATGGGAAGTTCTAACAGAAAATGTAGCATATAATAGGCCTAGGATGAGATAAACACCACATCAAGACCCACAAGCAGCTTTGAGCAAGAAAGTTATTTTCTAATAAATGATAACAGAAGACTACACGAACTCAACTTTGGGCTCAACTCCAAATAAAAAAAGTAAACGTGGATCATAAGATTAGATCTTAATTAACATGAGGTAAAGCTATCTCCTTTTTTTTGGGGCCAGAAAATTCAAGGCATCTACCTAATGCTTGAAAAAACCACGAATGCAACAATTAGATCTCCTGGCCCCCATAGATTACTCTCCAAACAATACTTGAAGGAAAGCATGGAAGTGGAAAAGATAAAGAACAAAATTCAAACTTCAGAGCAGTAAGCATGACCATAGAAATAGGAGATTCTCAAAACTACAGTTTTCAAGTTTGTGGTGACCAATTGCATCATTAAAATTACCACTTTCATTTTTAAAAAGGGTTCCCTGTATGGTGCATACAGTACCATGGAATACTCCTTTCAAATCATACAGAAATATGTTAAAGCTGTATTTCACACAAGTAGAAAATAAAGATGATCGTGTGTTCCCATATTTCTAACTTACACGGAATTTGACGACCCCATAGAGGAACAATACCCTTGTACAACCTGCAATGGAAAATTATTCACATGTTAATCTTAACAACAGCAGCTTGTTTGAAACATAAAGGAACAACTCATGCATCCGTGTGTGTTGCAGAGCATAAATATTGAAACGATGATGCAGTAAAACATACCCAAGAGCACCTTCAGACTTGACAAACTTAGGAAGTCCATCTGACAAACCTCTAGCAAATCCAGGTTGAGTTTGTACCCGGACCTTGACTGCTTCAAAGGGGCAAAGTGCAACATCTGCAATGACCTCAGCAGATGCAGAACCAGCAAGGTAGATTAAGGTTTTGTACTTGGCAGAAAACTCTGGTCCAGCAAGGTCAGAGTAGTACTTCTTGAAAAACTCATAGAATCCAAACTTGCAGGCACCCTGGGCACTGTAACCGAGGAGCGTAGGCACCCATCCCCTGAAGAAGCCCTTGGCGCCCTGCTCCTTGAGTAGAACTCCAAAACCAGATGATATGCCTTTGTACTTTGCTGGGTCAATCTAGAAACACAACAATTAATATCCACAGCGTCAATTAAATTATCTACATCCGCCACTAAGTGTAGTGAGAAATATGTTAGTTATAGATGTCTTTGATATGATAAACTAAATAAGGATTGAAGTTAACAGAACAAACATCTTACATTCAGAACATTACAAAGCGAAATAACTAAATCAAACGATCAATATAGAGTGGCAGGTTGAAAGCAATCAATACAGAATGAGAATGAAATTAATCAATCGAATACATAGAAAATAGAAGGAAAAAAACAACCAATGGTTAGCGGGGAAAATCATGAGTGGAGAAATATTAATGAAATAAAAATCTCTAAAACTGTACAAAATTGAAAACTAGATCCAGTTCAGATCATGATGCAGTGGAATTAAGGACCGAGATATTCAAAATTAATAGCAAATACGTGAGGGCAAGAACCTGTGAACCATGGAAAACAAATCGCAGACCTAAGCAGACAAAGAACTTAGACAGAATATATGGATGAAAACATAGACAAATGAAATGTTACGAACAAATACGAAGATAAAAGACCACAGATCTAATCAGGTAGAATGAGTTGTTGTATGATAAGGATATCAAATCGAAATAAAATCAGAGATAGAAACTTTTCAAGGGATCTGAAGAAAAGAGGACCTGCATATTGCATTTGACGAGGTCAAGAGGAGTGACGGCCATGTGAGTGAGACCACAGCTGAGGATCCCTCCAAAAGTACAGGCAGCGTAGAAGGAAGGCGAGTACAGCTCGATCTTCTTGGAGGGCTCGCTCGGCGACGGAATGACCAGGCCCTTCCCGGCCGACGCTCCTTCGATGTTCACATTGGAGGTGAAGCCGCTAGGCCTGGTGTGGAGCATCTTCTCCAGCGCTAGAGTTTTGGTGGACGATGAGGAGCTGTAGAGGAAGCTAGGGATCAGAGACTCACGCGAGTGTTTTTCTGAGAGAGCCATGAGAGAAACAGGAAGTGGTCTGATTTGTCTGAGATTTGGGATTTAAGAAGGAAGAAGAGGAAGGACCTCGAGATTTAGAAGCAAGGGAGAGAGAGAGTGAGGGAAAGGAAATGAAATGAAAGAGAGAGGTTCTCTCCCAAACTCTCGCTGCCAGATGCTTTGTTAGAAATGGGGCTCTCCTCCGCCTTTTGATTCCGGTTTTTGCTATGGTCCAGTGCTCAACCCTCGCATCAATTCTACGAGATGACCCCGTCGATTTCCTTTAATTACGATTCTGCCACCCTAGTGCTGCTGCTGACCATTCGCTGGTCTCTCATTCTCACTGAGCACATTGGGCCCGTCGGCCCATCATAGTAGAGCTTTGGAACATGTTGACTTTGAAATCCCACCCTTGTTTTGTTTCCCAACTATAAATTTGCAGTTCTGAACCCAAAAAAAAAAAAAAAGGGTTGATTTTTCCATTCATCTTTTATCGATTTACACTCCCTTTGTTAGAAATTGTATGTTCTCATTTCTCGTTTGTCCACTTAAACTTTTTTTTTTGTTATAGTAAAAACTATTAAAAACATAACAGAGAGTGTAGGTAGACAAAAGAGGAGTGGGAAAATCACCACCCCAAAAAAATTATAAATTTGCAAACATGAGTTATGCCAATTGATATGGTTAGCATGTTCGCTTCATTTTGAGCTAAATTTTCCTCGTAATTAGAATTTAGAATAGTTTTGTATATCAAATTGTCGAAAAAGAAAGAAAGATGCATTCACCTAGAATTTTCGCTTGTGTATATACAAAGAATTTTAGTTATTATATATAGGTAAGTTGTTTGAACATAGCAATATATAAATGATATTTGTGTGTATGAGAAAGGAGTTGTAAATGGTAGGAAGGTGGCTTTTGTTATGTCGTCCTAGTGTGAACAACGGTTATAGAAACAGACTCCACAATACCAAGTACCAACCCATGGGGAGCTGGAATCGTATATTCGTAGGCATATCTCGGGGAAATCAATACAGAATATGGTCTTTCAATTTGGCAATTTCCAAACTTCAGTTTCGTTGTAGACGACTACTCAAATTTCCTTTTCCATAAAGAGAAATTTTCTTTCTTACTTTCCTTTCTAGTTACACCTCCACGTATACATATGGAAATTACAAAGTCAACAAAAGCCAGCATAAATAAACCATGTGAAGATGCGAATATGAAGATCAAATCATAATTTAATTTAGAAAAACCTCATTTATTTGCTTCCCACTTCTAGCATTCATTAGCAGCACCAGAAATAACACAAGAGCTGTAGAATGTCTGAAGATTCAGAATTAGAGGATTTGGTTCCTATCCTCATACTGTTTCTCTGAATCATGTGGTCGAAGGTGAAACTGCAAAATGAGAGAGCTCTTCAAGAACTAGAACCTTCATTGCCTTAATAAGCCATCTTCTCAAGCATGATCATTATCTCCTTGGTAG
The DNA here is from genome assembly GCF_000346465.2 of Prunus persica. Classification (NCBI taxonomy): domain Eukaryota; kingdom Viridiplantae; phylum Streptophyta; class Magnoliopsida; order Rosales; family Rosaceae; genus Prunus; species Prunus persica. The sequence goes on from NC_034011.1 coordinate 27,066,754, forward strand.
AATAGTGGTTTGCGGTTTCAGGACAAGAATCCTAGTTTACATATATAATTTACTGTCTTCTGTTCATTGAAAAACATTTGTATCACAAGTGGCATCCAGTCTCACCAAAACTGAAGCAAAATATATGAAGCCAATTCCTAATAAGCCCAACTTCTTTCAATCAATGCCTATGATAGCTGCAGTTCTGCATTGCTATGATTCTTAACACCTTATCAATGCCTAAGGTCGTTTATCAAGCCAATATTGCTTATCAATCCAAACTTTTAACAGAGCCATCACCAATAATCTCCACAAGAACACAACCCGTCCCTAAAGTGATGAAATCGCTTTGAATCTCTGACCACAATTTCCCGATTAACGACCTTGGAAAGCAACTTAATAACAGTGTGACAATCAGCACAAACTCGAAGATTCTTGATTATCTGAATTGTTGTACCAGGTACAGAATTCATGATTCCAAAGGCAACAGCCAGCTTCTCACTATGAACTCTAAGAACCATTTCCTTCTCTTCCTCATCAACATCGTGTAGAACTGAAGTCACATTGGGTGCATAACCAACTTCTAGCAGCTTGATAGTTAGTTTTTCCAGATACTCATAAATCCTCTCATGTTGAGGATGCTCTCTATCTCCAACTAAAAATAAATGAACCTTACCTTTCAGTTCGACCAAACTGAATCCAGGAGGTTTAACCAACCCGCGATTCTTCATAAGTACTCTCATCCTCTCGACATCTTCCCATCTTCCAGCATCAGCATATATATTTGAAAGCAAGATGTAGTACCCGCAATTATTTGGGTCCAACTTGAACAGTTTTCTAGCAGAAATCTCTGCAAACATCACATTTTTGTGTATCCTACAAGCCCCAAGAAAGGAACCCCATACTACACAGTCTGGTCTCACCCTCATTCCCTTTATTAAATCATAAGCCTTGTTAAGATCACCCGAACGCCCAAGAAGATCAACCATGCACCCATAGTGCTCAATCCCAGGTTCTACACCAAATTTGTGGTTCATGGTATTAAACCAATACCAGCCTTCTTTTAATAGACCTGCATGACTGCAAGCATTTAGAAGCGACACAAATGTTATATAATTTGGTTTGATGCCATCCCTTATCATGTTGTAGAAGAGTTCCAAAGCTTCTTTGGCACGGCCATGCATTCCATAACCTGCAACCATGGCAGTCCATGTCTTGACATTCTTCTCCTTTATGAACTCAAATGCCTTCCTTGCCATGTCAACTTTTCCACATTTGCAATACATGTCGATAATAGAGGTAGACACTATCACATTCTCTTCCAAGCCCATTTTTAGAACCTATACAAAAAAGACCGAAGATGGCAGAGTCACTAAACTTTTTCTTTTCAATTGTAACACACAGAATGATTAGTTGAGAGCTTACAGTAATACCCTATGTACAGAATGTAAAATTATGGGCGTGACAGTAATTCAAATACCTGATCATGTATAGACTTCCCAACCAGCAGAGGCCCAGAATGTGCACAAGCTATTAAGAGAGCTGACAACGTCACCGCATTGTAGTGGAAGTCACCATCCTCTACCATGCCATTGAAGACTTGCAATGCCTCAGAAGATAATCCACTTTGTGCATAGGTTGCGATCATGGAGTTCCAAGAAACCAAGTCCTTTTGAGACATCCCATCAAACACCTTCCTAGACAGACTGGGATCGCCACATTTGGCGTATGCATCCATCAAAGTATTCCCAACACATAAATCCTCATCAAAACCCTTCTTCACCACCAACCCATGAACACATTGTGTAAGTCCCTTTTTGGATACACGAGAACAGGCCGACAAAACAGAAACCACAACAACAGGGTCTAAAGAAACATCCTCATTGTCAATTTCCTCAATCAACAAGTCCTTGAAGAGAGACAAGGCTTGGTGGGGATGGTCGTTTTGGACACAGCCGGTGATCATGGAGGTCCAAGAAACCACATTTCTGTGAGGAATTAGATCGAACAGTGTCCATGCATCGGATAATAGGCCGCACCTGGAGTACATATCAATGAGAGCAGAGGAGACAAAAAGGTCGGACTCAAATCCGAAGACCAAAGCCTGCTGGTGAGCTTGCTTGCCGGAGTGAAGATCGAGCAAAGCTGAGCATGATTTGATGGCGCAAGGGAAGGAGGAGCGGGTTGGTCTGAGAGAGAGTTTTCGCATGGAAGAAAATGCTCGGAGTGCTTCGACAGAATCACCGCTCCGAGCCAAGTCGGCAATGACTGAGTTCCAGGAAGAGACATCGTTTTTGTCCACGTATTTGCTGAACCAGGTAGTGAGGTTGGGGTTGACTACTGAAACTGAATACGGCCGTCTGTTGATGAGACAAAAACTCGATTTTGAAATCTTCATTCATTCATTCATATGCATTCATTTTTGTTGGTGCTTTTGATTCCCGCTAGGCAAGCAAACAAGTTGAATGTGGGATGTTGTTTGCCAAGCAAATCTCTATCCTTTCATTCTCTTGGCTTAAGTTGGTAAGTTTCAAAAGCGTATTATATGACTATATCTACATGTGAAGAAGAGTGCGTAAACTCATATTTCATTTGATATTCTAAATTTTGTCTTGAATCGACTTATCAAGAAATTCAAGTTTCATAAGCCACGTATTAATAAATAAGTAAATTTAGGTTTTACCCATAAAAAAACTTTCACTTTTGGAAAAAGCCAAAGCTTTTTCAAAAAAGACAGAAAAACCTCTCAACTTTCAAACCAAAGACATGCAAATGTAAAGGATTCCTTAGGAAATCAAAAAATAAATAAGGATAATTTTGTCCATTTTGACTTCTTTTAAATTTTTTCTCTCTCCTTTGGGCTTTTCCAAAGTCTCCCTATTAAATAATTAATAACCTCAGATGAGGCTGCTGAACTGAACTGGAGAAAGTAGTTTGTGGATAACTTAGAAAAGAAACCAAAATCATCGCAAGTCAACGCACAGCAGGTGCAAATTATTATTACAAGCCCTTGATCTGCTTCTGAAATCCTATCCTATCGTAGCTAATAAGAAACAGCTCTGGCATTAATTGTACAAGTCGATGGAGTACGTAGTAGTTAAGCAAGATTTAGAAACAAAGTAGAAAGGGCTGCAGCATATATTACAACAAGAGCACACCCACGGTTGAAGTCGGCGGATGAATTAACCTTCCCCACAAACTCACCTGAACTGGGCACTGCCACTGCCACTGGTCCAAATGCCTCAGAAGTAGGAGAAGTAGGGAAAAAGGAGGACATGTTGTTGTTGGGTGCTTTTCCATATGGTAAAACGGCTGGAGAAGCTGAAATGGTTGGCGTTGGCACACAATGCCTAAAACTAGCAAAGAGGATGGCTATGCCTAAAACTGCACACAATTTCTTCATAGGAGGAGCCATGGCTAATATTCTCCGAGAGATTTTAGCTCAACTGGACTGAACTGGACTGGGGCTTCAAGCCTTCAATTCAATATTATATAGTATTAGCAAGATAAGAGAGACTGGGAATTTGGGTGTCTCCGTCTCTCTATCTGTCTGTGTGACCGACTGTTTGCTGGTGCAGTGAAGTCACGAGATGGACAGTGGCAGTTTTAATTGCTGCTCTCTTACTCTTACCCTCCTCCTTTATTCTTATTTATTGGAACCTTTTTGTTTCTCGTCATTCATCTGTCTGTCTGTCTGTCAGTCTGTCGGTATGGTTATGGTAATATATTAAAAACTAGCACAGATTCTATGCTGTCTTAACATTTGTTCAGCAGGTAATTAGAGACCTCATGCTATACATGTGTTTGTGCTTCAAAAGACGAGTACTGTATTTGTATTTGTATTTGTATTTGTATTATGAATCAAATAAGATAGTGAATTAAGGAAGAAGCTAGCATAGCCAGGCTTCTTCTTCTCACTCGGCTCTTAAATTTTTGGCAATGTGATCCGATCCGCATCTTTCGGCTGCCTTCCGTAATCGCATCATCCCATGTGGGTTGTGACCCACCTGTCTTGTCTCATACTACTTTGTGAGTTTTTGCCGTTGGCTAAGACTCATAAATAAATTAATAAGAGAAGAAAATTACAACACGAATCCCGATTCCCAAGTACAACCCAGTCCCACGCTGGAGACAAGACTAGCAATCGAGATAGAACCACTGTGCCATGGCTTCTGTTTTTTTTTCTTCTCTAACACTGGTTTTACAATTTTTGGCATAAACGCCAAAGAATCTTCCATAAGAAAAAAAACACAAAGAAAGGAATTCAAGAGCTATTCAACAAGTACCGTATGGAAGCTTATGATCTGAATATGATGATGCATTACATAACATGCATGAAACCAGCATAGTGTTAGTGGTCAGTGGTGAATCATGAGATTGTTCCAACTGAGAATGAATGAATAATACGTATTTATAGCATGGCTGCATGCATCAACTCATCAAAGTTTCTGAATTGTGAAAGAGCTTAATTTCTTCCACATACAGGAAATACATGATTTTCACACCATCTCCTGCTAAAGCTACAAATAAAAAGAATCACCCAATACAAGGATCCAACTCCAACCACAATGCTTTCTTCTTTGGAGTTGTAAATGTTGAAATAAATTTAGCAAATGTTACAACAAATGGCGGGGGGGTGGGGGGTGGGTATATTGCAAATTTATGCAAAATCGTGTTTCCTGACATTCTGATGATGCCGGGTTTCCCATGAGTCGATATAATGTAAGGATCGATTCAATACTCCAAAACTCTAACATAACTACATAAGCCTGAGGTGTGCAGTATCATTCAACCTTTTTATCTGCCAACCTGTTCTCCATGAATGCTGCAAAACTGTCACCGAAGAATCCTCTATGCAAATCTTATGTGACATTAATGGGCTACATCCAAGGATGCCTGTGAGGAGACACTTGATTGGCACTGCATGACTGAAGATGCCAATACAAGACACAGAAGAGGAGCTCCTGCCACTTAAATCATGTGGGGAACTTTGGTGATTGACTTCCCGAGGGGAAATCTCATCCTCAACCTCCTGATCTCCGGTTGTAGTCACCACTTGTAGCCGGCTCTTACCAGATTTTTTCCTTAAGAGCCCCTGCCGCTGCCTGTGAAGCAGATCCCATTGAGGTGGTGGGAGAGAAGACCCTTCTCGGTCATGAATTGAGTTGGTTAAAACATGAGAATTATGGTGTGAAAATCCTTGGCTCTCATTCTGATTGTGTGACGAGAAAGAGAAGTACGCTCTTAACTTTTCAGTAAGCCCCAGAACTGTCCCGTTTAAAAATTGAACCATTTGAAATTCCACTTGTCTAAGTGACTCTCCTGATGGTGCAGAGAAATCAGGCTGAACCCTGTCAATGAAGCTCAAAAGTTCAGCTGTGTATATTTCTGACCGGGGGCACCCCTCCCAATCCCCCTGACTCATCTCTGCAAGTGCATCCGACGCTTGTATCTGTTCCACTGGAAAGTTCATTTCCTGCATGATTTTAACTACTTAGATATATGCAAACAGATCTTAGATACCAAAGTTCTACCATAAACAAATCACATAACAGATATCTTGCATTATCTTTTGGCTGCTCATATGAGGAAACAATATTACAAAGACTCTTTGTGTCAAGATCGTCAGTTAAAAGGGGGATCCAATGATCTGACTCTTGACGAAGAAGAAGAAGATCCAAAAGGCCGGCGATCTAACAGTAACAATTGATGAAAGAGAAGGAGAAAGTGAAGTTAACCAAACACTACCAAATCCGACACGAATATCTGATCCTGAGAATTCTTTTGGTCAAAACAGTCAAGGACAACATTGATTCTGCCAAAATGACTCTGATTCAAATTATTTATCCATCTCCTGCTCTTCCTTGTTGCATCTGAGAAACATAGTTCTGAATACATTACTTGGACTCATGAAGCCATGTACCAGGCCATTTCTTAGAAGGAAGGAGCCATAACTGTGAAAGATTCCACACTAGTCATGCGACCAAGCCTATGAGGACAGCAACAGTAGTGATGCATATTAGCATTTATAGCTTCGTTACACTCATGAAGCAAAAATTTAGCTCGAAGAAGCTTTTGATCCCGACTATGAGTAGTCTTTATATTTACCATTTAGAACTATCTATGGCAATATCTCCCAAATTATAGGCTAGCATTATTCCCTTGCAGCTTTCAACCATGTTACTATTCTGCTTCTCATCTTGGAATAGTGACATAGCTTGGTTGAATGGGGATTGAATTAAATTTTGGGATGGCAAGGGTGCACTTATGTAGGCCAGGGATTTTCATCAAACACAATCAGCAGCATACTAGTAAAAAATAGGCTGCTTGATCATTTTAAGACAGTTCATCTAGGTTGTTTTATATAGCATTACAGATAGGCTTCAAAACAGATCATCTTCAGCGCATGATCTTCATCTAGGTTGTTTTATTACATATCATTTTATCACGGTTAATAATCCCTATAGGGCTCTCCCTTTCTTCCACATGAAAACCATCACTAAGAAAGAGACAGAGAAGAATTGAAGAGAGTACAACTCAATTTGGGAAAAGAAAATAGAGCCTTCAAAAATCCTCGTGGCGTGCATGTAAGGTATGCTCAATTCTATAAAGTCTTGAAATGGTAAATTCAGAATACACATACTAGTATTTTGAAATACATATTCTGGAGGAGATTGAATTGTCCAACCAAAAGAATATATTGATGGACTGGTAATCACTAGTAATAACCAGGAGTGATTTAGCGACTAATGAATACAACCAGAGAGAATAAGAGTCACAAGGAAAACGCATCTTGAGGCAGCCAGCTAAATGGAAACACTTGATCCAAGTAACAGAATCAGAACATTGTGCATATTTCGGATGCATGATCAAAATTCTAAACTAGTAAGCAAGAGAAATATACTCATCAGTCTCCAACGCATAATCAGAATCCTAAACTGCTAAGCTGCTCAAGGCTCAAGGAAGACTGATTGAAACAAGTTGAATTGAAAAATACAAAAGTACCTGACAGACGGAAACCGCCATTGAGCGCGCACGATCCAAAGGGGAGGTGTAAACGGCATTGAAGCTGACCCTCTGGGAATTCAAGAACACCGCCAAGGCCCTGGCTTGCCGCTTCCCATTGGGGGTCAAAGCCGCCTGAGGGCAGCGGCCGCCCACCAAATCGGGCCGCAAATTCAACTCGCACTCGCCGTGACTAATCAAAAAGACCTCCGTCATGAAGCGGTCGTCCTCCATGGCATTGGAACTCAAGGAGAAGCTTCGGGAGAAGCCCTGAGGCGGCGGCAGAAGAGGCGGAGGAGGAGCGAGGACGTTGTAAGGGTCCCAGACCTTGATGGAGGGCCCGAGGCGCGGGGTGCCCAATGAGGAGAGCTGAGGCGAGAGCGGCGATGCGGATGCGTGGCAAAGCATCTCGGGTTCTTGTTCTAGAACCTTCTTGATCAAATCCTTGTCCAGTTCACTTCTAATGGGCTCACCAATATCGTTCTCTTCTCCTTCCTCTTCTTCTTCTTCTTCTTCTTCTTCTTCTTGGTCTTCTTCGCTTTCTTCGACCACTTGTACGGACTGGGTGGCACCCATTAATTTATGTAGTAGGATGAGATTAGAGAGGAGAGGTAGCAGTAGAGATCCCGTGTAGTGACGAGGACAATGGCAGAATCCTGCTTAAAACATAGGAAACTAAATCTACAAAGAGAGAGAGATGAGAGAGAGGGAGATAAAGGTAAGATCTTTTTCCGTTTTATGTTATTTTAATTTTGTGACGAAGAAAAGGTGAGATCTGGACGCAGTAATTTGTGAAAATAAAGCTGGTGATGTATTGTATTGTATAAATAAATAAAAGAAAATGAATGAGATGGTTTGGCTGGAGGTAGCTGGCTGGGTGTGGGTGAGAGACCGTGAGAGTGAAAGAGAGATCCAATCCAATGGAAGACCAAGAGAGAGAGATTGGTGTAGCCTGTAGTTTGTACATCTGCTTGCTTCTTGTGTCGTTTGAGTTTGACTTGTGATATATCCTTCCCTCCTTCCCTCCTTCCCTCCTTCCCTCCCTCTATATCTTCGATACTTCCATGTCCATATATCGATTGATTTGAAAGTCCGCCACCACCTATCCCCCTCCTCCTCCTCCTCCTCCTCCTCCTCCTAAATCAACAAACTGCTTCTCCTTCTTTCTTTAGTCTCCCTTCCTTCCTTTCCTTCGCAGTTGTTCGTACTAGTAAATCAAACATTTCAGGCAAATAAAATTATCCCTAAAATTGAAAAGAAAAAAAAAGAAAGAAAGTTAAGCTACTATTGACTATCAATCAATCACAGTAAAACTGTTCAAGTATGATCGAAAACCTTTGACCAACAAAACAGACACGTATGATATGATCACCCTAAGCAACGACGTCGTACTCCTCCTTTGGAACGCCCGGGTCCCTGGCTGGCAAGTAACAATACAACAATCTGTCTCTCTCATTATAATCTCATCTCATTGGTTAATAAGTTTCCGTAAATAATTTGGAAAGAAAAGAAAAAAAAAGAAAAAATGAAGAGTGCTCAGGCCCAGTCCACTGTAGGCCCGTCTATTGCTATCTTTCTTTGGGATTCGAAAGGGAAGGAAGGCACTAACCAACAAACAACAGTCCAATCCAATCCAAGGGACTTGATGAATGATGATGGTGGGCGCGAGTCTGGTTTTTGTTGGACTTGGACTATTAAATAAACACCAAAACATCGCGCCAGTGTTGAACTAGTTGATTGATTGTAAGTTATAAGGGATACCCTTTTGTTAACGGGAAATGTTTAATGAGGACAGTGGGGCTAAGAAAAGAAGAAGATGATTAGGGCAGGGCCAGAAAAGAATAATTAATTTGTTGATTAACAGACAATAAATATGTAATCCCGCACTTTTGAGCCTGTAGGTTCATTGAGTTGTCTCATGTTTGTCTCCATAATCTCAATAACATGACAATCTTAGGCTTAATTATTATTATTAACCCAAGTATAAATATATCTAACAATTACACCAATACTTGCAATAACATGACAATCCTATCCTATTCCTAGCATAGGTAGTCTTTTCTAAAAGTATGTAGCTAGCATTCCTTTTTATTAATTGGGTTTTGAAGGATAATGAGATTCAATTCAAAATTAAAAATGGTCGGTCCAAAAGAATAACTTGCGTGCGAATCCATATCTTCATCATATTATCTGCACTATATTTTACAACGAGCGACCTCTGGTTCTAGCTACTTTCTTTGATACGGCTGGCTTATTTATCCCCTCTTTCTTCTTCTTCTTTTTTTATTATTTTTTTAATTTTGGGTGAGTCTAAGTCTACCAAATAAAATATATATTATTAATAGAATGAGGTGAGGATAACTTTTTATTTTGGACGATTAGGAGGAGACTTCTTTCTTTTAAGAATTTAAATAAAAAATTGTATATGTCTCCCTCCCGTCACTCATATCGCTCTCATATTCAATTAAAATTATGCAGAAAAATGGAACTAACGGGAACAAAAATAAGTGTAGCTACTTTCGCATACAGCGTAGTTGATGTTTGAAAATTTGAATTCGCCAGCAGTTTTAATGGTCTCTCATTGAATGGTGCAAATAATTTATTATAAAGAGCCAATCAGGGTTGATTCAATTGGTAAGGTTTTTGGACTGTGTGTGGTCCCATCAGAGTATTCGAGTCTCGTTCTCATTAGTACGTTATATGTAATTTTCATACATAAATTTATATCGGTAGCAACTGGCAATTGGGTGCCACACTTAAGTTCTTCTGGCTCAAGATTGTGGGTATGCTCTGACGCTGGTAATGAGAGTAGTCAATGTCTCCCTAAAATTTTATTCATAAATAAAAAATATAAAAAAATTGAATTTGAGAAATATTTAGAAAAGGACTTGGAAAGCACCATATGCGACATATATTTTCAAATTTTTGAGGAAAATTATAGAATATTATAGTAGTATGGTTACGTGGTACATTTTGTACGCGTTTTACAATATAAGTGGACAACATAATGTATTTTTTTCTCTTTTAAAGAATAGTATAATAAATATCTACTTATAGTATAATATGTAACCATATTATCGTAGTATTCTAAGTGTAGTTTCTATTTTAATAATTGGCGCATATGTAAACATTCCATATTAAATTACAAATATATAATTGCACTCCTTAGTAGTGCCCGGCAGGCCGGCCGCGGTAAGTGGGCAAAAAATATTGAGATACTTCCCTAGAAGCCCCTTTTGAAAAACTATTACTTATTAGCTTCATCTTTCCTGTTTTCATAATTAAGGATCAATAAATATATATGACAGGAGATGTTATAAACCATCTTCATTCAACTTGCCTCTCCCTCTCTCTCCCTCTCCCTCTCTCTCTCTGTGTGCATGAAAATGCGTGTGCACAACGACAACTGCAATTCACTTTTTCTTCCCCTCCAATAAAATTCTGGGCCTTTTTGGTAGTTTGAGTAGTGCTGCTGCCACTGAGTTTGAGAATTGAGATCATCAAGTACATACATCTTTCTCTTGCAGATATCGGAGTTCAGATCTTCGCCGTTGATATGCTCAGATCTCTAGCTAGGTCAGTTTACACCTTTGACTTGGGCTCTTACTATTTCTTCATTCTTGATTATATTATATATCTGTTCTGTATGTTAAACTTTGTTGTTGATCGTAATGAAATATATAATTCAGTTTCTATATATATATATATATACACATGATTTATGTCAAAACCTGGAAATTTATGGGCTGACAATTTACGGAAACTGAACTGAGGGATATTCGGGTGGATTTCTTTTCCCGCAGAGAGTTTAAGCTGAACAGCTGCAATGATTTTCTCTTGAAGCGAACGAGACTTTTTTCAACAAGAGCTGGTGGTGGCCATGGAAGGTATTTTATTTATCTGCCTCATCTCATCATACATATATATATAGCTGCAGCTTTGGTTTATTAAACATACCTGAATATGGATGCGATGGTGTCCTGGCTAGCTGCAGATTCAAAGTTATTACTTATTGTTTCTCCTCGCTAATGTCTCTAATAAATCTCCTACCTCCCCTTCCACTGTGTCAATTGTCACTTAGTATTTGTGCAATTCATTTCATTTCATACTGTCTGTTTTTGTGTTCATTTAGTCATTATTTGCGCCATTCATATTGTCTGCTGCACTGCATAGTGTTGTGACAGCTGTTTGACATTCAAATTAGCAAAAAAGAAAATAAGTTGAATTTTCAAGTAATTTCCCGTTCTGATAAATTCACAATGAACGTCATAAATCACTTACTTAGATAATTAAATTTTACATAACATTGAATTATCCCGCGATTAAATTTTATTCCGTAATTATACATAACGTGGAGTTATTCCGCGTTTAAATTTCATTCCGTAGCAATTAATTTTGGCATATTATATGCTGTCTGTCTTGAATTCAATGTGATAGCTTTAAGGTCAATGACTCAAATTATGCAAAAGTTTAATGGTGTTGACAAGACAACGATGTTTAAGGTTTAACAGTAAGTGCAGCACATGCAATGTTTGTCAAGGCCATGGTAGATCTAACAAAACAACGCATATGACTTGTTTTTTCAACTTTAATTATTATTGGACATCAAATTCAAATATTTGAAGTCAGTAAGTAACCGATACTATGCAAGATTTCTTAAACGCTTTCATATTACTACCATCAAAATTGCTTCATTTCCATTTCACTGCAGAATATTAATGATTAGGTTAGCCTTTCACATTCACTTTATATCTTCAATGCGGCGGTCTTGTTTTTCGGTGATTTTTTTCGGAATTTCGATCCACAGCATATCATCATTTCATTTGGCATCACCTTTTTCCTATCTGCAATATACCTCTTTTTTCAAAGGACGAGACTAATTTTGTCTTTTCATTGCATTTTATGCATCTCGTTTTCTTGTAGTTCCATCATTAACATGTGTTTTTGGTAGGTCATTATTTGGTGAGTCCGTACCCTTGTACCTAAGTTTGAATTTCTCTCCCTCTTTATAAATTAGATTACTTTGAGATGCTTTAAAATATCGCTTCTATTTATAAATAAAAAAACATATGTTTTCGTTCCATTAAAAGAAGCAGGCTAGAAGGCAAGGTAGCCCTAATAACAGGGTCGGCAAGTGGGCTCGGGAAGGCCACGGCCCAGGAGTTCATCCAACAAGGGGCGCACGTGATCATTGCAGACACAGATTCTGAGCTGGGTCAACAAGTCGCCAAAGAGCTGGGCCCAGCAGCCCACTTTGTCCAATGCGACGTCTCATTGGAGTCCCAAATAGCAGAAGCTGTAGAAACCGCCGTGGCCCGGCATGGGAAACTTGACATAATGTACAACAACGCGGGCATAACAGGACCAGCGTTCCCGCCCAGCATCGCCGACCTCGACCTCGAGGAGTTTGACCGCGTTATGCGGGTCAACGTGCGTGGTGCGGTGGCAGGGATGAAGCATGCGGCTCGAGTGATGGTACCTGCGGGCGCAGGGTCCATACTGTGCACATCAAGCATAAGTGGGGTCCTTGGTGGGCTGGGGCCTCACCCCTACTCGATATCGAAATTTACAATACCGGGGCTGGTGAAGTCGGTGGCGAGCGAGCTGTGCCGAAGTGGGGTGCGAGTGAACTGCATATCGCCGGGTCCGATTCCGACGGAGATGTCGGTGCGGGAGATAGGGCAGTTTTATCCAGGTGCGACGCGGGAGCAGGTGATAGAGATTGTGAATGGGGTTGGGGAGCTGAAGGGTGCAAAGTGTGAGGAAAAAGATGTGGCGCAAGCAGCGGTGTATCTGGCGTCGGATGAAGCAAAGTATGTGACGGGTCATAACCTAGTGGTGGATGGAGGCTTTACCTGCTTCAAAACTCTTAGCTTCCCTCCTCCGGATCAATTTCTGTGATTGCTTTATGTAACAAGTAATAGGGTATATTATCACCTTTCTTTCACCAATATTAAAGTTAAGTTGTCTGTGACAGTGTGTGCGTGCCTATAGAGTATAGACACGTCGTCGTTTAGGAAGAGGGCCACCACCATATATGGCACATCAACTACAGATAACAACACCAGTGGAGTGGTCCCAGCTCACAGTTTGTAGGGTTTAGTGTTCTAGCTGTCATGTTTGATGGACCCGCCCGGCACTGGCAGCTCAGCATCCTTTCCTTAGTTATTAGTATTGTTTCAAAATTGAAAATGAAGCACCGCCTTTGGCTTCCGTAGGTCAAATTGAATTTGAAATGTTCAAATTAAACTCGCAAATTAATGTACTTGACAAGCACACGCACGTAGACCGTTTGGATCCAGAGGGTCTTCTCAGTCTCCTCCACATGCATGTCGGGCATACCGCCAAGTTCAAATTTACTTGACAGACAGATACTTTTTTAATTTTTTCTTTCACTGTTTCTATTTTTTTTGCAAGAAAGAATTAAAATTAAAATGAAATCGTGGGAATTTGGGAATTGCGTTGCATGGTGGATGGTGGATGGATCTGAATCTGAAACAGAATGAATGGTGAGTTGCATGCATGTGTGCCACGTATTTAGGCAAGTTATCCACACAAGATTAGACTGGACTAAAAAACTAAAAGACTAGTCTGCTGATCACGTGAAGTGAGAGGAATCGTAGATTTTACTGTGGTCGTTGTGGTTCTTGTGACGGAGGGCTCGAGTCACTCTTCCATTCCATCGTAATAAGAAGAAGATGAGAGTCAAAGAATCAATCAAGAGACGACTCTTGTTCTAAATTCTGGTCAGCCACGCAATCAAGAGTCAAAGAATCAATCGTAGACCCTAATAATAATATCAATATGATGCATGATGCATGGGCATGGCTTGGATCCATATACACAAGTTTCAAAGTGTAGATATGATATAGGTGCGGCGGTGAATCGAGAGAAAGCAATCACGAGAAACTTGGGGTTCCTTTTGGAAAATTTATTCCAATAAAAACTGGTCTTTTGCTTTTATGTTTTTCAACTTTGAATTGCAATTTGCATGGTGCAAAAGCCACACCAATTCTTCTACACATTTCACACTTGTGCCAGACTGCCACCTGCCGCGCTACGCCACTGCAGGTTATGACCACGTAAACCTATTTATATTCACAAAAGCCAAAAAAAAAAAAAAAAAGGCATAGAACAAACAAACAATTGTTGTTGATTCTTCAAATTTGAAGTAGTAGTACACGTGATCAACTACACTTTTGACTGCCACGCCATGTATTCAATTCCAAACTACAGTATATAATGTATATATATACAATTTACATAGGGTTTAGCAAAATAGTTGAACTTGTTTTAAATCTAATAATGAAGCATGTATTTTAACCACCAAATGAATTCTTTACCAACACTTCTCTTGTGATATATAATACAGGTATAGCTCTCTGTCTTTGCTAATTGGGTAATTTACATTTCAAATTAGAAGAACAGATGTCGCTTTGGGTTGGCCTTCTCTTGAGGGCTCTGGTAACCTAATTTAACTGCATGACTGAGAGTCCGAAAGTGCTCTACTTGTGAAATTTTTTTGAGAGTCATGTATATTAAATTACGGTTCTGTTAATGGAGTCTAAATCAGTGGAAAATGACTTAGATTTGCATACTAAATGTCTTATATTCGAACCCTCATAGCATCTTAGTTGTGTGTGTAAGAAATCTTCTTTTCTTTTAATATAGACTATCACTTATATTAAAAAAACATTTACAGTTCTACCATTTGTCTTCTTATGAAGAATGCTACTTCTTATTAAAAAAAAATCACATGTATTTCGTGTATTTCCTTATGTATTTTTTATCTACTTAAACCTCCATTCACCTATACAAATTTTAGCTACTTTTTGCATAAAGAAAAAAAGGTCAAGCTTATAATAACCTACCCTATTTTTAAGTGTTATGAGTAAATTTTGTGTGTTTTGTCACGCATCAAAATAAATAAATATTTTGTACAAGTAAAAAAAATAAAAATGGAGTCCCTTAAATATATTCCAAACAAAATCCAAGCCAACAAAGCAGCGAGCGCATAATAGATAAGCACACAGCGGTCTATATTCATTTTCACCTCCTGCGGCCTGCCTGAGAGTCGCGACTAGTCTAGTACAAAACATAACATTCAAACTCGAAGATTTCCCAGCAAAAAAAAAAAAAGAAACAAATAAAACACTTTGGGAATCTGTTTGCCTTCGTTTATTCTTAAAAATGATGCTCTCAGTCTCAGTCTGAGCAGAAGTTCCTACCCTTTTCTCAGTTTTCTATCAAACCTCTGTAATTGAGCCCCTCCCTTTTTGTATCTTTGGGGCAACTTACAATACATTATTTTAGAAAAAAAGAGAGAGGAAAGCTGAAAACAGAAAGTCATGCTACCGATGTCCAGCAGCGCCGTTTGGATGGGCGGAGACGAAGATGACGCGGCATCTTGGACCAGAAGCAGCAGCAACAACAATAATAACGAGGGAGAGCCGAAAAAGGAGCAACAGTCGAGCTGGGGTGCTTCTTTTTCCAACTTCAAATCGATGCTGGAAGGTGACTGGTACATGAACAATGTTCTCAACCCAACTCATCACCAAGACCTCCATTCCCTCCCTAACCACCGCCAGCCAGATATCAGAGACATTGCCTGCTTTTCTGAAAACACACTTATGCTGCAACAAATGGACTCCTCCGCTTCCTGTTCTCCCTCTCAGGCCTTTTCTCTCGACCCTTCACCACCACAACACTTGTTCCCCCCCAAATCCTGTTTCTCTTCTCTCCTCAACGTCGTCTCCACCAACCCTTTTGACAATGGCTTCGATTTGGGCTGCGACAGTGGCCTTCTCAGCTCCTTCCAGGGAAACCAACCTTCCAATTCCTCTGCTTTGATGGGTTTCACGACCCTCAATTCTCAGTCTCAGATGGGTACTCCCGAACTGAGTTCGAGCGCCGAGTTCCCAACGACTCGGTTGCTGCCAGCGCCCAACAACGACACTGTGCTCGATGGCGACTTTAGCCTTACTGGCTTCCAAGGCTTCGATGGCTCAGGGGGTGCTCAGCTACTCAACAGGCCTAAGCCGCTGAGACCCCTTCACGTATTCCCTCCCGTGGGTGCTCATCCCACTCTCTTTCAGAAGCGAGCGGCGCTTCGTCAAAACTCCGGCGGTGACGGGACCGATAAATTGGGGAATTTGGAGATTTCGGGGCCCAGATACGGAGGAGTTTTGGAAAGTTTGGAGAGGAAGAGGAAGAAGAACGTGGAGGGTGCAATGGAGGAAGGGAGTATGGATGTGTCTGGTTTGAATTATGACTCGGATGAGTTTAATGAGTATAGTCAAGTGGAGGAGAATGTGAAGAATGCTGGAAGCAATTCTAACGCCAACAGCACAGTCACTGGTGTTGACGGAGACCGCAAGGGCAAGAAGAAGGGTTTACCGGCGAAAAATCTGATGGCGGAGAGGCGGCGGAGGAAGAAGCTCAATGATAGGCTCTACATGCTTAGGTCTGTTGTACCCAAGATAAGCAAGGTAGGACCTTGGTTGTCCCTTAATTTATTTTTGCCTCGTTCCTTCTAACAACTTTCTTTGTGCTTTATTTTCTGTTATCATCCTTTTAATTTTACATTTGGCTTGAGATTCATGCACCTGGTTCACGTGAGTTCCTTGTTCTATCGTTTTTATTTGAAGTGGCCGTTTAAAAGGCTTCGAGGATAAGCTTAATTGTTCTTTAGATGGTTCAGAAATGATTGGATGTGATATTGTGCAAATTTCTTTTTTTAGTGGAAGAACTATGAGATGTGCTCTCTTTTAGCAGATTTCTTTTTCTTTTTACCTCTCTTTGCCTGAAAACTGCAAGAAATCTTGATGGTGAACAACATATTAGAGGTTTACATAAGATAGAAGGAATGAACTATTCGTCAACACGGTCTTGAAGAAAGTTAAGATTTTGGTAGTTGCCTTAGTGGCTCTGGATATTTTATTTCTCCTGGAACAATGACAATTCCAGAGTGCCTTAGTTGCGGCCATTGTTTGTGGGCTTCAAGTTCCTTTTTGTGATTTATGGCTTCTCTATTGTCAGTCATAATACCTGCTGATTATTCTGTCATGTATGCAGATGGATAGGGCGTCCATATTAGGGGATGCAATTGATTATTTGAAAGAGCTTCTACAAAGGATTAATGACCTCCATAACGAGCTGGAGTCTGCCCCACCTGGCTCCTTGTTGCCACCTTCATCATGCTTTCAACCATTGACGCCCACTCCACCCACCCTTCCCTGCCGTGTCAAAGAAGAGCTCTGCCCAAGCTCCTTTCCAAGCCCCAAAGGTCAACCTGCGAAGGTAAATTTTGTTCACCTGATTTAATAGTTTGACGCATGTACATGCAGTATGATTCCAAACTCCTAAATACACTTCAATTGTCAAAGTATAATGCAATGTAGGTTTCTTATTACTTGGTGTCTGTTGAAGGAAAATGTGATCCTCCTAATATAATTTCACCACCACTAATTAAATAACGGGGTTTTATTATTTTAGGTTCGACCCATTCGAGACGCAAGTCTCTTAATTACAATCCCTTGCTTCAAGGGAACACCCTTTGATTCCATCATAAAGAAACAGAACGTGTGTGTTTGATTTTGCAACTGCTCCCAAGTCCAACCTCAGGATGCCTACGTATCCCTTGCGGGAATCAAGCCACTTGTAGTTCAAAGAATCGCAATGAATAAATGACTCATTGCGAGGGAAATTTGATTTGAATTGTATTGAGAAGTGTTTGAGTGAATTTAGCTGAATAAACCAGGGATTCGATATGGAATTGCATTTGGGATGGTTGCATCTAGATTGAATCTCTAGATTGCCTACGTACCCTTTCAAAGGGATCAAACCAACGTAGTTCGGAATTTGGAAATTAACGGGTAAGTGTGGCCCACTAATTGAGAATTTCTGTTTGAGAGACTTGGATTTAATCTCATTAGAGTTTTCATGGGTAGATGACCCATGGCAAATTGGATGGTTTTGTACCACTTTCGTTGTTGTCAATGTCCAAGAAAAATAATGAGTAATTTTAATTATCCCATTAATTTTTCCTAAACATTGACAATTGCGTTTGGGAAAGTGTTTTGGCAAAATTTGGTTAAGATAAACCAGATATTTAAATTTGATTACGGTTGCGTCTATTGGGATGTTAGACTGCCTACGTACCCTTGACGGGATCAAACCGACGTAGTTCCAAAAATTTAGAAATTAATGGGTAAGTGTGGCCCACTAATTGAGAATTTGTGTCTTTGGGACAATTTCGAGGTTTCCGTAGGTAGATGACCTATGGGAAAAATTGAAAATTAATGGGTAAGTGTGGCCCACTAATTGAGAATTTGTGTTTGAGATATTTGAATTTAATCTCATTTGGAATTTGCATGGGTAGATGACCCATGGAGAAAATTGGATGGTTTTATACCATTTTTCTTTTTGTCAATGTCCAAGAAAAATAATGAGCAATTTTGATGAACCCACTAATTCTCTACAATTGACATTTGCATTTGTATCCATGCATGATTTGGAGGATTTGAGATTAATGGGCTATTGTGGTTGATAAGCCCATTAATCCATATTGATGCTCCTTTCGATAACTTTTGAGAGTGAGCTTGAAGCTCGAAACATGACCAATCATTTATTTGGATTAGAGTCACGGTCGTAGTATGGTTGAGTCGCTTGACATAGCTTCTTTGCCACAGTGATTGATTCCCATATTTCTTGTTGGGATTTTGTGAGCATGTTTGGTAGCCATCTTGCATTTGAGCACTGGGCCAGATATACCTGAATGCCACAAGCACTTTATTGAGCCTTCTTGACTATCAATTGATTTAGTTCTCGTGAACCTTCGCTGACACTTTTGTACACTTGCTTAGCTTGGTGTTACAAGTAGTGAACTCAATCCTTCGTCCCTTGGAATACGAAGGGGCACAAGTGCGTAGACACTTTGTTTCCACCTGTTGCAGGCACCAAAAGTGATGTGAGGGACTTGAAAGACTTCATGAGTCTTGGTCCAAGTAGGACTTGCACAATGACAGTTGAGGATGAAACTTGGAGCAAATCATTGGTCCTTTTTAAATGGACTTGCAAGCAAAGCGTGAGGCACTTCTGTTTTTCCTTTAGCTTTTATGCTTTATGCGTCACTAAAATCTTGCATGTGCAGCCACTAGTATCTTCAGCAAGTTTACTTACTCAGATTATCAATGAAAACTAATTTGCTCAACCACATTTTATTGTCCTTTCGTTGTTGTTGCCATGTATTGCTAAAGGCATCCTGGGATGGGAGCATTTGAGCAGCAAAGCCACATCATGACAATCTTGCTTGGCATTTGGATGCTTGAAGGCATCGTAGAGAGACCCAACCATCTTGAATTGGTCTTGAGAAACGTGTTGTACTGCGCCAGCCCCACAGCAACACCATTTTTTTTTTTATCATAAGCTTCATGCAATAGAATTTAGACTCATAATTCAAATTCCTTGTTTTGCTGTATGTAGAGTTGCAGCCCATCCCTTTTTCATAATCTTGGATTCACTTTGGACATGCAGGTCCGTGAAGTCCAAGACTTCTTTTTTTTTCCTTACTCTGCTGCAACTCAAAGAGGAAGAAGTCCTCTTCCTTTGAACTCGCAAGTGGTGGGTTCACCACCACACTTAACTCTTCATTTTGTTTTGCTTTTTCAGCATGGCTGATTTTTTTCTTTAGCTTTCACGTGGAGGGGCTCACCTTCGCAGGCTTTTTTCTGTTGATGTGTAAACAGCAGATATAATTTTTGCCTACTGCAGATATGTATGCAGCTTTCATTTAAAAAAACAATTAACTTGTCTTGTTGTCATTGGAGGACAAAAGGCAGTCGGTACCATGACTGGGTATTTGAGTGAATGCCTTCGTTAACTTTTTCTTCCTTTTCTCTGTCTGCTATCTCTCTGCGGCACAACCCACGTTAAAGACAAACCTCAGTTCGTGCTTTCCTTGCAAAGCCACCAGATTTGGTTTTGTGATGGTTAGCCCATCATGATAAGCCATCCTTACGGAGTGCTTGTGAGTTGGATGTTGAGCACATCCTGGAAGCGTCAGAGCGGAGCTGCATCTCGGAGCATATCAGGACTTGACCTCATGATGATTACAATCATCTTGACTGTCAATCCATAGCTGGATGTCCTGGAGGTGTTTGATCCTTGGAGAGATTACTGACCCTTTTTATGATGATAGAAATCATCATGGGCAGGAACTCTTGAGTTGAACAGAACCTGAAATCTTGAGCAAAGATCAGAAAATTGTGCCATGAAACTAGTATTTTTACCTTGAAATGGCTCTTCTCTGCCTTCCTTTTTCTTTTTCTCTCCTCCCACCGTTCTCTTCTCTGCCTTCCCTTTCCGTCCCCCCTTTTTTTTCTTCGTGTCATGCCTCTTATAGAGGCTATCTTATGATGAGTTTGAATTCAAGCCTATGACCACTTCTTAACTGAGATACTTATCTCTTGGTGTTTCAAAACCACCGAAATACATCTATTTTATTTTTATATTTTTTTTCTTGATAAGGTTGCAGGGACAAAACAAATTCAATTCTAAACCAAGTCAAATTCTTGGCTAAATGCTTTTGTGAAAATTTTCCGTTCAACAGTGTCTAGACCCACAACCTCATGCAAAACTAATACATTTTCTGTGAAGGTTATGTAATGTATGATTAAGAAGTTTGCTTTAAGTTATAACTTTTGGGCCACTGTATCTTGCAGGTGGAGGTGCGGGTAAGGGAAGGAAGAACTGTTAATATCCACATGTTTTGTGCTCGTAGACCAGGGCTCTTGCTCTCTGCTATGAGGGCCTTGGACAACCTTGGTTTGGACATCCAGCAGGCGGTGATCAGCTGCTTCAATGGGTTTGCTTTGGATGTGTTCCGTGCTGAGGTATGCTTCTTTATCTGTTAGCAAATGCATAAGAGTAATTGTCTTAACATCTAATAAAATATACATGAACATATTTATGTATGTTCTGCTGCCTTTCATGCTTGGTGCTTTATGATTTGACATCCAGATTTGATGTATTGTAGTATCCTGAGTCTTTGCAAAAAATCTTCTACTTTAATACAGGATATGTAAAAAAGATGTGTTTGACATGTTTGTTGCTTGTGAACTTCGATTTTCTAAAAATAATACACACAAAAGCAGCGGTTTGTTTTCCCCTTGGATGTGCAAGGATAAGTAAGCACAACCTTGTAAATGGAGGAAAGATTAACTAAGATGTGGATAAGTCCTGACATTGAGATTCTGTTCCGTATTCCCCATTGCCAAATAATAGTCCCATTACTAATGTCATGCGGAGTACTTTAGGGTCAAGTGTCTTCACACACATTAATACATGTAAACCACTTCATTTTTTAATATTTTGATTTAGATTGTCATGACCCGTGAAGATCTAATCCAGTCATTTCCTAGATGCAAGAAAGGCTTCCTACTTTGGACTATCCCTGTTATCATGAAACTGGATGGGGGCATTTGGATGCCTTGGAATGAAATCTTATGTAATTCTTCCATGGCAATATGAATGCACCAGTCCACTGTTACATTTTGTGTATGAAGCCATCTTTTAGGAGCTCATTAGATGATAAATGGAAAAAAAGAATTTTCTTGAGAGATTTTTATCACCGTCAAGATAAGTGATACTGCGATAGTAAGTTGTTGGGTACAGGGAACATGGTGGTGCGTGCTTTGTTTTGCATCATTGAATTGATTTAGAATACAGAATGTTTTCAAATAATGAAAATTTGAAACAGAAAACAAGAAAATGTATGCTGAAGAAGATCTGTGCTTTTCAGTCTGTTTTGTTTGGATTAATGACTTTCACATAAGGACTTCAATCCTGAAAATATTACTCATGGTTGGCGACCAAGTTTGATTGGTATAAAATTTGTTTTTGGTAGTGTATGAGACATCTTGTGTAAATGCCATGAAATGCAATTTTGGTATGCTTACTGTTTAAATGTTTGTGGTCTTTAAACAGCTCCCCTGCTTCTCCTTTTTCTACTTAAGCAAAGTAGATGGTAGTAATAAACTTTTTTGGCTTAATGCAAATTTAATTATCTTGTATGTTAATCAGCAATGCAGGGAAAGTCAATTCTTGCCTGAGCAAATTAAAGCAGTACTTTTGGATTCAGCAGGATTTCACGAGATGATGTGACTCAAGGCTGAAGCAGTTCAAAATTGCAGCTTGGAGAGATGGAGGCACTAATATAACGGTGTGGTTTGCAGTACCTCAAGTAGCTTGGAAGTTGTAAATGCAATTGCTTCTCATTCCCATTTGTCGAGCCTAGGCCTAGAGCTAGAGATGGTGAACTGCAGATCCAAGTATGTCAGCGAATGTCCGGAGAGGTTTAATATATCATCTGTTGTTGTTGTAGTGAATATGTTGTATTGAATCAGCCAATAACTGGCATGTTATCTTCAGTAACTTCAGCTCTTGAAATTCATCTCCTTTGTGGCCCAACAAAATAAAGGAAAAGAAAAATAAAATAATTACTATCTTCTCTTCAATAGCTGTTTCTGTTTACTCGTTTGCTTGCAGGAGTGATATAATTAGGTCACAACCATGCATGCGGAATTTCTTTTAATTGTCAGGGGTCGTATTCGTACTGTTCATGGCAAAAACCATCCCATTTTGATGGAAGGGACAGGGAGGGACCACCACCCTTGTCCTTGTGATGTATTTTTTATGTTAAAACAAATGAAATTCAATATAACAAAACCAAGAAACTATGTTGAGTACAAACGGACAGAAAAAAAATTTAAGAAACCACTTCCACACCACTAGTTATAACGACTGACCATACAGGGGAAATCCCTTTGCAAATGTTTGTAAATTGTGAACAATCAATCACCTTTTTGCAATGAACTTGTAGCTTAAGTGATTGAAATTAAAAGTATTTATCATGCACCAGAAGTCTTAGATTTGATTCCCCTTCTCTTGCTTGCTTACCAATCAAATGGCCTATCTCGCTGGAGATGCTGTCTTCTTTTCCTCCATGGTCCTTTTTTATGGAAACCGAATTTGGGTAAGGCTAGCCTCAAATTTCATTGCTTGGATTGGACCACCACCGCCCTAAAATTTCATTCCACAATGCCCACTCACACTAGTCACACCCCAAGTCTTGAGTAGTGAGTCCACACGCGGACCGCGCCACGGGAGACATAGAGGTCTGGTCCACGTCTGATTCAACTCTATTTTGTTGTCTTTTAACTTTTCTCTTGCTTGCTTTTGGTTTTTTTGGGTCTGAGATTCAACTCTATTTTTAAATCGCCAACCTCACATTTTCTGTCAGCGGCGTCCTCAGCGCGCGAAACATGCGACCGTCACGCTCAGCACGAACTTATTGACGACAGAACCATTTTGTACCGTTGATCTACACCCCATGTCATCATGTCATTCTCATCCAACCGTCCTCACTAACGCTTCATATACTGTGAACCTATGAGATTGATGAGTCTCCCCTTGTCAGTTCCACTGTAAACGACGACAAGATTTTTTTTCTTTTTCTTGTTGATAAAAATAGAAAACACGAATGAAAGAAAATGAAATGAAAAATGTAAAAAAAAAAAAAAAAGAACTCAAGAAACACGTTGGGCATTGAACAATCAACAACACGGTTTATATTAATATGGAATAATAACGGAAGGGAAAAAAGGCGCCGCCAGGGTTTCTTTGGTGGGTGTATATTTGTTTTTCCTTCCTTGTTCCTTTGAGACTTGAGAGAGAGAGAGAGAGAGAGAGAGAGAGAGAGAGAGAGCTTAGCAAAAGCTCGCGCTCTAGATTCTCTGAATCTAAAAGAGACCACCACAC
Organism: Prunus persica; assembly: GCF_000346465.2. Taxonomy (NCBI): domain Eukaryota; kingdom Viridiplantae; phylum Streptophyta; class Magnoliopsida; order Rosales; family Rosaceae; genus Prunus; species Prunus persica. Next base: position 27,090,556 of record NC_034011.1, read on the forward strand.
AGCCTCTGCTGCCCTCTCTGCCTCTCCGTCGACGGAAAGGGAAGGAAAGGAAGCTCAAGTCCTGCCTGCATTCCGTTTGCATTTCTTCTCAAGGTACTCTTCAATCTGCTTCTCCCGCTTCTACTTTCAGAAAAGCAAAAAGAAGTAAAATTGTGAATTAATCTGCTTCATGGCGTTTTTGCTGTTTGTTTACATTTGAAATGATTCAATTAAGTTATGGAATTTGCAGATCGAGCTGCTGCTGGCTCAAGTTGGAGATTTGAAAAATCGGTTTTGTGTTGTGTTGGGATCTCCCATCATATCAGACTTGAGCTTCTAACTTTGGTACCATAACAAACAATCAACTCATTAAGTTAAGACACTCTGCGTTAACATCATTCATTCGTCGAAATAACTAATCTTAGATGGCGACCGCGTTGCATTTTTCCGGAGTAAAAACTCCGTGCCCTGCATCTGCATCCTCAGAAAGATCTTTGCAATACAAGCAACCCTTGTGGTCTCAACGACTCCGTTTTGCAACTCGTGTAGCTTCCAACAACGGATTCTATACAAGTGCAAAAAACTTTTCTTGTACAAGTAGAGTTTTGAGAGTCAGCTGTGAGGGAGGAGGAATCACGGATGTTCTTGAAAAGAAACAGACTGACAATCAATGTCTTGGCGAAAATGAGAAACAATTGACGTGTGTTATGAAATTTGGTGGCTCCTCGGTGGCTTCTGCAGAGAGAATGAGAGAGGTTGCTGATCTTATACTCAGCTTCCCGCAAGAGAGGCCTGTCATTGTTCTATCTGCCATGGGAAAGACAACTAACAAGCTCCTACTGGTACGCATTATATATGATTATTACTCGATACGTGCCCAACTTTTCATTTTGTACCAGTATCAACATGTGGTCAAATTGTTTGTGCACTGAGTAGGCAGGAGAAAAGGCTGTCAGTTGCGGTGTTACTAATGTCTCTACTATTGATGAGTTAAGCTTCATAAAAGAATTACATCTCAGGTGAGCGCAAAGAAATGCTTTATCTTTCTTATACAGATTATGGAGGAAAAAGATTCAAATTTTAGATTTCTTCTCACCGTGCATCATCCTATTCTGTATAGGACTGTGGACGAACTTGGAGTGGACAGCTCTATCATTTCATGTGAGTTCTTTTTTCTTATCCACACTTACCGTTCATTTGTTTGTTTAGAATAAAAATATAATCTTGTTTTGCATATCAGCAAATCCAGAATTTTACACAACCTAGAGCTATGGCCGTTGTTCTGTTAGATGCCTGTGCGTACAATGTTCATTGTAATCTTACTGATTTTTATGGCTATTCCGTTATATCCAAAAAATGTTTTACAGCACACTTGGAAGAACTAGAACAACTTCTGAAGGGAATCGCTATGATGAAAGAGCTGACTTTACGGACAAAAGACTATTTGGTTTCATTTGGGGAATGCATGTCCACAAGGCTCTTTGCTGCTTATTTGAATAAGATTGGTGTTAAAGCCCGCCAAGTATGTTCTTCCTCAATTACTTGTGTATGCTTTAATGTGATTGCCATCTTATGTTCTCCTGTAGCTAACATATGAGCTTAGTAAGCCCAACATTGAAATACGATCCTTTTTATCTGCATTGGCACATGATGGGTATGGAAAAAGGACTAACAATGTTGGCATGTTCTTTATGTTAAGTCATCATAAGCTTGTAATAATAGACCGCCAAAAGTCTCATCGTAGCTAGTTGATGAGGCAAATTTAATGTAATGGTGGCAAGTGCTTGCAACTTTCCAACTGTAACATCTGGGGAACTCTTAATTGTTTGTACCATTCTTACTGATAACAAAATTATATAATTGTTTGTTTCTTTTTTGGCAGTATGATGCCTTTGAAATCGGATTTATAACCACAGATGACTTCACAAATGCGGACATTTTGGAGGCAACTTATCCAGCTGTCGCAAAGAGGTTACACGGTGATTGGATATGCAATCCTGCTATTCCAATTGTTACTGGCTTCCTTGGAAAGGTGTCTCTTCTGGCTAAGTTCTACATGTATTTCCCACCTGGAAGGATTCAATTATTAATACCATTGACACTCTTTATCTGGTTGCAGGGATGGAGATCATGTGCTGTGACTACACTGGGTAGGGGTGGCAGTGATTTGACAGCCACAACCATTGGTAAAGCACTGGGGTTACGAGAAATTCAGGTGTGTTGAATTTTTTTTTATGCTTAATTTCCTAGTTCTTTTTAAAGTAACAAAATTTAATATATATTTTTCAATTCCTTACAGGTGTGGAAGGACGTCGATGGTGTTTTGACATGTGATCCTAACATATATCCACGTGCAGAACCTGTACCATATTTGACATTTGAAGAGGCTGCTGAACTTGCATATTTTGGAGCTCAGGTATCAATATTGATGTTAGATATTGATAATGTCGTCAACATGTCTCTTATTAACAAGTGAGTGATATTGGATGCAATGCTTTCCCATTTTTGTGCATTTTATTAAAAATTTCCATCATTCACAACATAATTTCATGCAATATGGATATTTGTCAATATCTCCATATCATCAGTTTATAGCTTCCTACTCGTAAGGTAATGTCATAACCCCCAATATTTCACTTTGATGATGGGCCAAAGTCAAACTGCTGAGGGGTCCTCGTTAGTCAACAGTTATCCAAGCAATGAACTGGACACGTACAAATTATTTGATCAAGTTTCTCTGAAAAAAAATTATTCAATCCAGTTTCTTCTGACTTTAAATATTCAGTTTTTCTGTTCTGGTAATTTTGAATTGCTTTGGAGTAGTGAAATAGCTCTTAAACCACCTGTAGTTTTGTTAGAATTGCATTCTTTACAAAAGAAAGAAAACAGGATTTAATAAATTTTATTTTCTTCTTGCAGGTCTTGCATCCGCAGTCCATGAGACCAGCTAGAGAGGGTGATATTCCTGTGAGGGTTAAAAATTCATACAATCCCAATGCTCCAGGTACTGTCATCACCCATGCAAGAGATATGAGCAAGGTTCGTAACAGTACTCTGCTGGAAAACTGAATACCATTGTCATAAAATGCTCCAGACTGCAATGAGTTTTCTTTGTCTCAATTGCAGGCTGTATTAACTAGCATTGTTTTGAAACGGAACGTGACTATGTTGGATATTGTTAGTACTCGCATGCTTGGTCAATATGGTTTTCTTGCTAAGGTGGGAAAATAAAATACCTTTTTTCTGTTGGTTATCCTCTTGGTAACTTAGTAGCTAATTTCTATATTATTTTCCATGTAGGTATTTTCAACTTTCGAAGATTTGGGCATATCAGTTGATGTTGTTGCTACAAGTGAAGTTAGTATTTCCTTGACATTGGACCCCTCAAAGCTTTGGAGCAGAGAGCTTATTCAGCAGGCAAGCGTATGATTTCATCTTCGACCGATTATGTTTTTCTGGAGTTTCCTTGTTTACATGCACCTAAGATTTATTATGCATATGATTTGTTATGATGTACTCATCTTATGTGTGTCATCCTTGTCAGTAATGTGAAAGTTGTAGTTAGTCACGTACACACTATATCTTGTAATGCTGATGGTTGAGTAGTCAATTTCCTCTTGTAATTCTTGTATAAAAAATCTCATTGAAATAGTGCATCTTCCTTGCAGGAACTTGACCATGTGGTGGAAGAACTTGAGAAAATTGCTGTTGTCAATCTTCTTCAGCACAGATCAATTATATCTCTCATTGGAAATGTGCAGAGGTCATCACTGATACTAGAAAAGGTGCTATATTGTGTTTTGCCAAGTACTTAAAAACCGCTCCCTATTTTGCTTTTGTTCTTTGGTTGATTGCAATTGTTCTGTTGTTCAAACAGATTGTTGATCAGCTTTGGTAGGAATGCCATGCAGGCTTCAGTCATGTTTAGTTATCTCTTTGTTCACGTATATTTGTTTGTGGTATTCATATTTTTGGTCGTATGTTGCAGGCATTTCAGGTTCTTCGAACTAATGGAGTCAATGTTCAGATGATCTCTCAGGGTGCATCCAAGGTCTCTCCCACCACTAGTTCTGCGTCTTTTCATTTTAGTGGTGGAAAAAAACTGTGCCAAATCTTGACGTCTTAGTAAATATTTTGTGTTTATATCTGGGATTTTCTCACTTTCTTGTGAATCCCGGTCATTATTCTATTAGGCTCATGAATGAATTGGATGCTTACAGATGGCTTACTATGAAATGTTTATAAATTTGATGATACTCACTGTTTCTGTATCACCACTGGCCAGGTTAATATCTCGTTGGTTGTAAACGACAATGAAGCCGAGCAGTGCGTTAGGGCTCTGCACCAGGCCTTCTTTGAGAACGATCCCTTTGAAGTAGAGTGTGGATCCGAGAATGGTTCTGTCTGAGTATGGGAGGAACATTGATGGAGATTCAATTCTTTGACGGTTATTGTGGTGGTTTATTTGTTAGCGTACTTAACATTTTAATTTTCAACTTCGGTAATTAGTTTTACCTTTGTTGGGGAAATCTCTGCCCCTCCGGCTGTCAGATTAGAATTGAAGATGTGGCATTTTCGCCCATATTGTATCTTGTTGGATAATGATGCAATGCTTATATTGGAAGTCGTTTACTCGGCAAGAATTATGTTTCTGGAAAACTAAATCTGGGTTAGGATTGTGAGCTAGTTCTTTTGCAAATGATGCATTGCTTAAACGTGGTGCTGACTAAGGAGAGCTAACTTCTAAATCATTCGAAGAGTACTGTCGTCTGAAAGATTCAGAAGGTACAATGTTGACTACCCTGTTCATGGGGAAAAAGCTTTAAATTTTGAAAAGAGAATTGAAATTTTGTTATTGCAAATTACCCATCGCCTCTAAAAATGTTAAAGTCCAGCCTGTCTGATGATCTATCACATTTGATGAATAAAAATTGTCACCAAAAGTCCCCACAGGAGCAAAGCCCATCTCTAAAATGATGGAACCTGCTTGAGTCTCGAACTGTTATTTCCCTCCCAACAATCTTTGTCATCACCTTGATTGCAGCATGGCAGTCTCTGCAAGCTCGCAAGTTCTTCATCACCACTATCGGTGATCCTTCCGGTGTACTGATCAATGCAAAGACAATTGCTAAGCGTTCGCTGTGATATTTAAGAGACTCCACTTTTATTTCCTCATCCTCGTTGTGAAGGGCACAACTTGTGTCCGGCTTGTACCCTTCCTTTTCCATCTCCTTCGTCAACTCATCAATCTTTCTCATAATCTTCCCACTTTGTGGGTGGCTTGTGTCTTTCACTGTAAATACATGAGTTTTGTGGTTGACTTCCACCCAACTATATGCTGTAACTTTCCTGACTCCTCTGTCCCTCATCGCCCTCTTCACCTTTCCAACACTCTCCCATTGACCTGTTGCTGCATAAATATTCGACATGTTCACATAAGCAGCTGCATCTCTAAGGTCCACCATATTGAAAAGTCGGTCTGCTGCTCTCTCTGCCAATTCTTGATTCTTATGAATTTTGCATGAGTTTAGAACTGATGACCACATAATTTCATCAGGTTCAAATGGCATTTGAGCCATCAATTTCTCTGCTTCATTGAACCTCCCACTTCGACACAACATATCAACCATTGATGCGTAGTGTTCTCTCTTTGGGACGATTTTACAGTTACGGTTCAAGGAGTTGAAGTATTGCAATCCTTCCTCAACAAGCCCACAGTGGCTACAAGCAGTTAAAACGCTCAGGAAGCTCACTGAATCTGGCTCAAAACCTGACTGAACCATCTGTTCAAACGATCTAAGAGTACCTTCACCATCTCCATTTTGTGCATAAGCTGAGATCAGGGCATTCCAACAGACCAGATTTCTTTTGGGCATCTCTTGAAAAGTTTGAAGTGCATCTTTCATGGACCCACATTTCGCATACATATCAAGGAGTGCACTTCCAGCAAAAACATTGGATGCAAATCCTAATCTGATCACAGATGAGTGTAACTGCTTTCCCAGCGAGAGTGAAGCTAAATTGGCAGAGGCTCTTAAGATGCTTGCAAAAGTGGCTTGGTCAGGACTAACATTTGCTCTGCGCATCTCATTGAACAGTTCAAGGGCTTCTTCATGGAGCCCGTTCTGAACATATGCGGAGATGATTGCAGTCCATGGAACTGCACTTCTGTCAGCCAGACGTGCAAATATCCTTTTGGCTTCCTCAAATCTGCCACATTTGGCATACATATCCACCAAGGAATTTCCAACTTGAATTTCTGAATCAGCTGTTGCTACAATGGCCTGGGAATGGATCTGCCGACCCATGTTTAAGTTGAGAGTATTTGATGCAATGCTCAACATGGTTGCATAAGGGAATTGCTTCCTGTCATATTTGGTAAGCTGTAATTCACGGAAAAGATCAAGAGACTTTTTAAAATGCCCATCCCATACATAAGATGTGATGATTACATTGTAGGAAATACCATCCAACTCTGGCATCTCATCAAATAGTTTCCCTACTTCAACCGAACAGTCATGCTTTGAGTAGAAATCTAGCAATGCATTCCCCACGAACACGTTCGAAACAAAATTAGTCTTCACCACAAAACCATGAACCTGCTGCCCAAAGGCTATGTCATATAAACCGATACCAGCACAAAGTAGTGCTGCGAAAGTAAACTCAGAAGGCTTGTAACCAAGATTTTGCATTTGAGCAAAGAGGTTAATAGCCTCCTCATTCAAACCATCTTTTGAGTACCCTGTTATCAATGCATTGAATGTAACGTTATCTCTCTCAGGCATTTCCTTGAAGAGTCGACACGCTAAATCCAGGCGATGGGATTTGCAGTAAGAATCAAGCAAGGAATTGCAGACCATGAGGGTGGAATGATATCCCAATTTAAGGATATGAGAATGAACTTGAACTACTTGTTTTGTGGTCTCCATGTCACTGCATCCAGATAGGAGAGTTGCAAAAGTCACATAATCCGGCTTAGTTCCCCACCTATGCATCTCGGCGTAAAGTTTAAATGCCTCATGGTATTGATTTGCTTGCGAATACCCACCTATTAGTATCGTCCATGTTACCGCTGTACGGTCAAGCATGGTGTCAAGCAACTCTCTAGCCTCATAAAGATTGCCGGAGTTGACGTAACTGGAAATCATCATGTTTGTCGAGACAGTGTTTTTATGAGGCATTTGGTCGAACAGTATGCGTGCTTGAGATAATTCACCTCGTTTTAGAAAGCTCTTCACCAGAAAATTAGAGCGGCAAATGTTTGGATCGAAGCCCGTCTTAATCATACGGGCGTCAACGTAATTTTGGTCGTTGAGGTTGAGGTTGAGGAGTGGTTTTGCTTTTGGAGGTTCAGAAACTCTTGGAGTCCTAAATTTTAGGAGCGCATTTGATCTAAATGCTGTCATATGGAAAATAGTCGTCGAGGTCTGGGCCTCGTTATCGTGAAGGTGAAGCGCGCAGCTGCAACTGCATGTTCAAAACACTCAAAACTCCACATAAAGGACTGTGCTGAGCAAAACATGCGATTCCTTAATAACTTTAAAAAAAGAATTTTATCGATAAAATATAATTTTTATATAACACAATTTCAGCGATACACTCAAGGGGTTTTTGTAAATATTTGCATAGTTAGTTTTATATGAATTTTTAGGGTTTTTCGTTGTGTAGAGAGTTTGTGTTAAGATTTAGCAACCCGATTAAGTTAGGTATTAGTATGGGTTAACACAAATAAAGGAGAAAATATATTGGTGATGATTGTCTCGTCTTGCCTTGCCAATTGTGTCTATAGTAGTGATACTCAAACATAAACTACTACTGAGCAAACCAAAACGACACAACCATACAACCCGATACAGCAGTTTGAAGTGACTTGTTGTAAGGAATATGATGGATACGCGGGTTAAGGCCAATAAGGTCAAGGCTGATGTATCCGCCCCTTTACTTTTCAAGTTTGATATCTTCTGCGAAGGACGCATTATTGTAGTGGTTTGGAACAATTGATCAAGTTCTAATATTTGTATAATGTGTGCGAGTTTAGTATGTTATCGCCCCTCTCAATAGAAAAAGTCTTAGAAAAGTAAAACAAATTGATATCTTCCCTTCTAGACTATAGTAGTTTATACTGTTGCATGTATAAAAAACAAAATTAAGAAATATGATCAGGGAAGTTTCAACATCTACAATTATGTTCCGGAGACCAACCAGAAAACCGGCCCAGCCACCCATACACAACGTCACTGAGATCAAATCAGTTTACATGCCTCTGTTACATTCTGAATGTGTACTAAAAAGAATATCTATTAAAAACATCAATTAAGCCTCATACATGCATATCTGTGTTTCCATACATCTTTCTACTTCCAAAAATCTCGAGTATAGATAAGCATTCAAACAGTGTATTGCTGATGATGTCTTTCCCACTGCGTATTGCAGGCTGCGATTCCTCCCATGTCACTGCTACTGATCCCAGCATATTCACTAAAATAATAAACTAGAGTGGTGCACAAGCCGAGCTGTGAAAGAAGTCCAATCTCACTGAAAATTCCACAAGACAATGAGAGAGTGGGGATGCACGCCTGGCTCTGTTCTTAACCAACCAAAGTCTGATTAAGACCGACCATAAAGAATCAACACAAGATAGTTCTCTTAGATCTCTGATTTTAAGGAATGCCTCACACATACTAGGTCATCCAACTTATTGCCATCCATTTTGTATAGAGAAGCACCTTCCATTTGAATAAAGTGGTCCTGTGCTTCCTTCCTCAGACTCTTGAAAGGCAAGACTTCCCATTTATTGTAATTTGAATTCTTTCTTACATCACTCATGTCTGGAGATCCTGAGACAGGCCCAATGTTGTCAGGGTCCACATTGCCCATCACCTTACAACTACCAAACTGTCCCAAATCACCGGCCTGACCAGCTTGACTCCTCTTTAATCGCAAGGCTGCTGCATGAGCTCTGCCTATCATTTCTCGACTTGGCACATCCGACCAATCTTGCTTCCTCTTAGACCTCATGGGAGAATGGATTCTGATAACCTGATAGATAGAAAAGCTAAAAGTTGAATCATTCAGGGATATGAATTCAGGCATGCGCCTGTAATTGGATACATTCTCATAAAGAAAAGTTTGTATTCTTACACCAAGGCACTCTAGGAGCTGGTAGTATGCCCTTCCTTGAAGTGGATTATGCCCTTTCCTAGGTGTCGAGAAGTAACGTGTCCTACAAGGAAGTAATAAACTAGTAAGCTATACGAAGACCGACAACAAACAATGCCAATACATCAAAACCTGAATTGATGCTGACGATATGTATCAAAGAGGATATCCATTTAACCAAAATGGAAGGGAATCAGAAATACAAGAGAACCTTATTCACATGGAAAGGCAGGAATATAAGCAGGTTCCCTGCTTGCTAATAATAATACCAACAAATAACAACAATGTATCAAGTAAGAACCAAACGAACCATTCAGTATATCCAGGATCAACAGTGAAACCATATATGTCAACAATGTCGCACATAGAAAGTGCTAATTCTACGGACTTCATTCCAGTTCCTTTGGCACCTCGGCGGAGCACAATACCTTGGAAAAGGTAAACTGGATTTGTAATTCTCTGCAATATGTTAGGATCCAAAATGTTAGACAAGTCTCTGGAAACCGTGCATGTTAACTATCAACTAAGAAAGAACAAATATATTGGCCTCCTTAGATGTGATCTTCACCTTGATCATTGCATTAAAGTCCTTGTGCGTAACACTTTTGATTATAAGTACCTCATCAGCTGCACAAGAAAGGTAAACTTGTAAATATGAGAACACGCCCATGAAGATTTATGATTTTTATTATACAAAATACAAAAGTTAACTTTGTTCTTATTTCTTGAAACAATCTGAAATTTTCAACTAGCATCATCTCTCAGAAAATCATTAAAAGCATAGTGGTGAAAAGAATGGTTGGCATGATTAGTCAGGTACACACTTTCATGTACTCCCCTCTAAGAAGGTTATTTTTTCCTTCCAAAAATTGGAAGAAGAATGGCACAACTAAGAATTTTATACCAATGTCCTAATGATTCCAAGGGCTTAAAAAACAGCAAAGGAAGATGGGATGAGCAATTATGGCATATTGAATGGCAAATGCACCTTCTCTTGTTATGAAAATACAATTTAAAAAAAATATTATGACACACGCAATTAATTAGAAACATACCAGATCCATTTAGAATGGCAACCATGTTACGAGCTGCACCCCTTACAACAAGGCGAAAATCCCTCTTCAGACCAACATACTTGGCATATTTCTACACATATCAAATACTAAGTTAGAACTTCTATCAATTACTTACTTGACCATCAAATGCATAAAGGATTAAAACTAACAGTATACTTAAGATCTTTTCTTCTTTTTGTATTGGGAAAGGGAGGAGAGGGAGGGTTGTGGGGATTAAGTTATATGCTCAAAATCATTTCAGACACGTTCAAAATTAGGATATGAAAGACCACCATTAGAGGCTGGAGCTCAGTAGTTACTTGGGTTATATGCTTATACTATATGTATAAGTAATTGAGTAACTGTAGAACAAAGAGCTAGCTTAAACGAAGCAGATAATGGATTATTTTTCAAGAAATACGAGACACCTGTCTTTCCCAATTAGAACCATAGAAGAATCAATCGCTCTCATGAAAGAATAAAGCCATATATTCACCAATGATTGGAAACAGCCGTCTTTATACATGCTAGTTTACCTCAGTAACAGGAGCCTCGTTGTCCCTTATAACAGCATCATGACTATCAATCTCCTTTCCAAACTCTGTCTTCAAAAGATCGCCTGAATTTCCAACAACTGCACACGTACGGAATTGCCGAGGATGAAAAGGTGGCTTTGCTGGAAGTATCAAATTAAGGTGTTCCTCACAAAGTGTCCTATTGTAGCATTTATCAGCTCCCCTACAACCGAAAAAACAGAGGGTAAATAGATGGAGTTGAGATCATAGGCATTTGTGTTCTATAATCCATTGTCAGAAATTAACCACAGGTTTGGAAGAGATAAATGTGCACACGAGCATACAATTGTGCTATCCTTTGTGCTGCATACTCCTCCCACCCTTTAGGCCGAACATCTAGATACTCCCTTGTCAATACTGTCGTCATGTTCCGGTACTGCATCCTTAAAAGCATCAGTACAGATAATCGGCTTGAAAGATAATCACACAGATAGGATAGAGACAAACCTGCTCCCACAATAAAATTGCCTCACAAACATTATAATTGTACTCCAGTGCTTCAAAAGTTTTAAACTGCTCATTATACTGCAATTGAAGTCTGAATTAGTTAGCACTCAGAGGCTACTTTAAAAATGAATTAAAATAAACATTTGGTGAGGGGGTAAAAGTAGACAGACCCAGGTGCTGTTAGTTCCTTCGGGGAACTTCAGAGTCAAGTTGCAATGGTCAATAATATGTGCAGTGAGACCGAGCCCTCTGTTTGCCTACATTTAGTTTAAGCTTGATTCAAATATACTTCCAAAGCCCACCACAACAGAAAAAGGGAAAAGAAAAAAAAAAGGTAGTGGATGCTACGTTTCCTAAGTTTAAACCACCACTTCATTTCTCAGATCAGTCTGCGGCAAACAAATATAGCACATCTACAGTGCAATGCTAATGTTCCCCACCACGATACTAAGTAAGCAACAATCGTGCAGGTTTTAAAACTTCAACTAAGAAGGAAAACTAAAGAGATGAATAAAAAACAGAGGCCAGATCCATGAAAAAAAAAGAAGGGAAATTTTGACACTGTTGACGAAAAAGGAAAGTACGAAACTAACCACGCATTGCTTTACAGTAGACTGAAATTCCGATAAAATTCGAACATCTTGTTGTTCAGTCTTGAGATCTAATTTCTGATTACCTGAATAATCCGATAGAAATTGATTAAGCTGGACGCGGAATTACGAGTAAAATATTGTTCAATAAATAAAGTAAAATATATGTATGAGTAGGAGGAAGACCTGTGAATAAAGAAGATTGGATGCCGAAAAGGAGAACAGAGAAGAATGCGGCAGCGCAAACCAGATATAGAACAGTGGGCCGCCTGTTGATGTTGTTACTCGACGCTGCTTTGTGAGTTCTCATTACCACGCGGAGGCGGAGGCGGAGACTGAGTGAGACTCAGACTATCTATCTAGCTCTTCTGCTCTGGCATGCGATTGTGAAAGTGAAGCCACACATTCGAATTTGCGAAAACCAATCAGTTGAATTACCAGACAAGCAAAGCAAATGATTCTTCACTCTTCAGTATTACCAAAACGCACCGTCTTCAACATCGTAATTTGCCCTTTTCCTTTTTTGTTTTGTATATTTTTCCCCAGAAATCTTTAATTTTTTATTTCCAACTATCACTGTTCCTGTACATTCGCCTATACAGAGAACAAAAGGGAAAAAAGAAAACGCAAGTAGAAGGAAAATTCTGTACGGATGGATACATCGGTGTATATAATTGAGATTTTTTTAAAAAAAAAAAAGTTTAAAATTTCGGATATAAATGTCTATGAGATTTTAAAAGATTTTTTTTTAAATCTAAAAATTCAGATATATTCAATCACTATTTTATAAATGTCTAAAAAGTTTTCGCGATTCAAATATAAACCAACCCACAAACAAAAAAGTGGTACGAATTCACCACTCTCTTGGTTACACAACGATCACCTGCGCCCTGTAACACACGCTTCTTGCCATGTTTCCATGTTGCCATCTATGTATCTTTCGGCTTTTATTGGTCCACTATTTGTTTGTCAATTAACCATGGCACAACTTGATATAAGAAAAAAGAAAAGTTATTGCACAGTTTGCTGCTCTCGGTAGCTTTTTGACTATAAATTATTCATACAGACGAGAAAACAGAGAGCAAAAAAGAAAAAAAATGGAGGGGTGATGATCTAAAAAACTGAATCTCGATAACGGTTCTTGTTTTTCCATCACCATCTACCACCCCATCTACATAAGTCATATCAAGGTATTTATGATAACATTACCGAAAAAAGAAAAATGAAAGAAGGTATATATGATACAAGACAACCACCATTGTAGTACAAGAGATTTTGGCAGGTTATCAGTAGCGCCGACCGCCAGCTGTTGACAAAAGGACTCGACTTGGTTTCTTTCCCTTCTTTCCCGAATCATTCATCTTGGGCGTATCCAAATTTTCACCAGGCTTAGCTCTGGAGATTATATTAGCAAATGACGTTACACCCACACTTTGAGTACCTGCTGCTGCACGAGTAAAAGAAAGAAAAAAATAGGTACAGGATAGAGCAACCAGAACCCTAGAGATAGGATTTCAACTACAGCCACAGAAAAGATACAACATACTATCGAATATTGTGAATTATTATACAATACCAGTGGTTTCAAGAGAGTATCTTGCTGCATCATCGTCATTCAGAGAATTGGTTCCCTCTAGTTTTAAGGTGGGAGAATCATGACCAGCAGCAAAACCAAGCCTTGTTACACTTGAAAACAGCTTCCTTTCCCCAACAACTGGAGAGCTTGATGATGTCACCGTAGAACTTCCCAAGGCTGAGCGCAGGTACCATATGAACAAATAAACCATTAAATCATATTTAACATAAGACCACCATCTAATGTAAATGTATCTGCAAACTTCAATGAAAAATGGATAAATTAAGACAAAAGCTTAGAGAACCCATCACGATCACATATTCCTAGTTTTCATGAAGCATGCCTGAATTACAAAGTTTGTTTTACATTGCACGCTTCAGAGCAAAAAGATGATACACTGATCTAATGTGCAAGATATGCTGATGGCATCTGAATTAGGAAGCCAGGTCATACTTCAGATTTGTTTCTCCTTATTTGTATGAAAGATTTGGACAAGAAATTTATTCCCAATCAGTCTACTATTATTACTTGAGCTGAATAATAAATTTATCTACAAAAAGGCATGTGCCTGAAGATACAACATATACAAGGAGCATGATATTACCCTCGAAGTCATCCATGGAGAATGTGGGGGATCCATCTTGAAAAGACTGTCCATAACCTGCTACTAAAGGGATGGGATATGCCATGGCAGATTCAGCCTTCATTTTCTCCTTGTGCTCCTATAAACAGGAATATAATATAGCTTTAAAGCATGGGCAGACTAATGTTATGTTTATACCATATATAATGAAAAAACAAGTAATAATACCTTCCTAGCAAGTTGTTTCCTCTGCCTTTCGCGCTTCTTTATGTCTTCCATAAAGGGAGACAATGCATCAGGAGACAATAGCTTACTCAGATCAATCTCACAAAACTAAAATTTGAATAAAAAAACGATTAGATACTATACGCAACCTGGAATAATAATGTTCTTAAGGCGTGATTTCACTCGGATCATCCCATATCAAGGTACCTGGAGTATTGTTGTTAAAGAAAAATGACTCAAATAGCGGTAGCGCCTCCTCATGGCTTCTGTCTGAGTCACTGTTTCCAATTGCAAAATTCTTCCACTTATTCTGCAAAAATGAATTAGACCCAGTTTCACATTTCAGTTGAATATAAGAAGACCCCTTAGACAATAATAGAAGGGAACTCCCCGCCCCCGCCCCTCCCCCCTCTTTTAATGCTGTATTGGTACAGATACCACACTTAAAATTCAGATAAGCACAATTGTAACGAATATGCATCCTATAGATGAATTGCCTTCTGGGAGAGGGAGGGGGACCTTATGATAGATTTTGCATAGTCTATGCATACCGCAATGATCATTATGATTTCAATCAAACCTGTGTGGTAGCATATCATGGCTCCCGTAGTGGTGTAGAAGGCATTTCATGTTTAATGGATGGATAATGATGTGCTGCCCATCCGCTGCCTGATACAGAAATACATGAATATAAGAGAGAAAAGTAAGTCAAACAACCCGCAAGGAAGGCAGAGATAGTTGCAACTATCATGCATACAAATCAGCAGATTAGTAAAATGTGAGATTACTTTTCCAAAACACAACCAGAGAAATTATGGCAGGAAAATGGGGAAATATGATGTCTCATTTTCAGTCACCTGGTAGAAATTGTACGAGTCCTTATCATATTCACTTTGGGAGCCATGTGAGTGCCCTTGGGCACTCTTGCTTTCATCATATGAAGAAGATAGAGCATTTTCACGGCCTTCCAAGGATTCAGCTGCATCCGCAGATTGGTCGGAACAAGTCCCATCATCTGACTTATTCACTGATAAATTGTCCAAACACTTATTATGGTCATAAACATCATTAGATGGAGTTTCATGTCCAAGTGTAGATGCTTCATTGTCACCATTAGTAGCATTTCCAGTATTACGATCGGTACATTTACAAGATTTATTACTCTCACTAGCCCGGTGCTCCTTCCAATATTTCTTCCTCTGTTCTAATTGTTCCATTGCAGCACATACATATGGAAGCTTCTCTAGGTCATCAACAAGCCCCGACTCCGCCCTGGCTAACCAACCATCTAGCTCTGATATTGCTTTTCTGACTGAAAGATCTACATCTGATGTAAATGTAAACTTTGAAAAGGGATCATAACTTTGATCGTCACCTGCTAGGGAATCTTTCTCTTGAGTACTTTTATGTGACAAAGTAAATGAATCCTTTTGTCGAGTAAGAAGCATAAACTCTATAGTATCACCGACACAATACTGCCTAACATTCTCCACAAACAGGGTGTATAAATCCTTTGGTGATATCATCACAAAACACAATGGGCATCTTTTCCAGCAGTCTCCTTTATGATCCTCCTTCCCCATCAACAAGTATTGCAGAATGCATGGGAAACAGAAAATATGTCCACAGGATGTTATCTGCGAACAAAGAGGATATTCCAGACAAATTGGGCACTGAACCAAAGTTGGGGTGGAATACCTCACGCAAATGATGTCCTCCCATTTTAACATCTTATCAGGATCCATCGATTCAACCGAGTAGTTTCCTGAATCTAACACCACAAATTTGTAGTTTGCCTGAAGAAATAAATCTTTGTTGTAGGGCTTTCTCTTGTGATGCCTTCTTGGAGGAGGAGCAGTTCTAGGCTGAGGACGAGATATGGGGTCGTAATGAAAATTCAACAAGTGGTTGCCATTCATCAGCTGGGCTTTCCTTCCTGCTGGATGCGTCGAGCTTCCATGAGAACCAACAGACTCGATAGTTTGTTGACTTGAACGAGACCCAACAGTTCCTGAACTTTTCCCACTGGACCGGGCTGATCCAATCCCTTGTCCACCTCCACCCGAGTGACACTGTGAAAGTGTCTCGTTGTCATTAGGTAAAGCCTTCTTACCCCTTGGCATCCCTAACTTAGTCACCTAGAGGAAGGAAACAAACAATGAAAAACTATCATTACTCAATTGTCACAAAGTCATGCTCGGATCACATAAGCGTGGGACAGTAGACAAAGTTAAAAACAAAGAAAAATGAATCTTCCAAAAACAAAAGGTTCAAAACTTTAAGATCAAATATACCTCTTGGGAAGATCCAGCAGAAGCTTCAGCAGCTGGTACCGATGGGCCTGCTGATAAATAATTTAATGAACATTCAATTTGAAATATACAAAACTCAAACACCTTCCTGAAGAGTTAAAGAAGATCAATAATTGACAGGAAAGGGAGGTCGTCATAAAACAATTAGCTTCTTTTTTTTCCCCAAACTGCCAATTTGCTGAGGTGAATATAGGAAACTAATAGTTCGAATTCGATGAGGTGAAGGAACAAATTTTAGGGTTTTTATTTTCTAAAAAACAAGGAAAAGAAAAAGAAAAAGAAACAATTTGAAGTTGAAAATTAGATACCTGAAGTATTGGAGGAGATAGAGAAGGAAGACTGAGAGTCGGAGATCTGAAGGGATCCAAATGTGAGCATTTGGCGGGAGAGAGCGGGCGGTGACAAAGACTTAGATTCAGATTGAGAAAGGAAGAGGTGGTGGCGGTGTCCATGTTGGGAATTAGGGTTCGCAGAGGGCGCTGATGAGGAAGACGACGATATGGATCCTTGGTCTTGGTTGGGCAAGATGGACATGAAAATTCTTCCAAAAACACTTGTTCTTCTCGCTTGTGGACTCACACCCGACGCCTTTGCTCTTATTTTTTATTTTTATTTTTTTTCCGTATGTATTATGCGGCTCCCCTTACGCGCAAAACGACCCACCCATCCATCTCTGTCGTTCTGTGGCATCTTCACCGAATATCGGTTCGGCCATCGGTATTTACAATTTAGTCCCTCATCGTCATTCAAAATCCCACGAAGATAACAATATTGAAGTCTCATTTTCTTATGAATGATGATTGAGACATGTTGAAATTCAATATAAACATAAAGGGGGTGATTAAAAGACTGTTTTGGGGATAAAAAAAAGTTCAGTGAATTTAATCAAAATATAATGATTTATAGGATTTTTTTATTTATAGATTACTATAATCAAGATTTGTTCGTTTTAAATTTTAAAAAAATTATATCATAAGATTTTTAAAAAATAGAAAGAACCACATGAATTTATGTCATAGGATTTATATATATCTAAGTCTTTAAAAATGACAATAGGAGTGACAACATTCAAAATTACAATAGTGCATTCCCATGAATGACAACCAAAATAAATAAAACAAACATTCGAAGTTAGAAGTTAAATTGCTCTTATACAACTTCAATTTATATTTTACACAATCAGATGGTGCAAAATTTTCCCACTAGTTCTTTTTGCCTTATTTTTTAGCATTTCCCTCGGGTAAATTTTTCTGATGTGGATAAATCAAAATCAGCAAGCAGTGCGCCTGAACAAATCACGGTTAAAGAGGTACTCCGGTGTTTTTTTTTATCTATAATCTGTTGTAACTGGCTCATATTGTATCATAATTGATGCCATTTCTGTGTTCTTGTTGGGTTTGTTTTCCATTCGTTTTCAGCTCCGAAAATGATAGCAGTGAGAGGGAGCTGCTAATAACTCCGAGGGACCAGTTGACTCGTGTGAGTTGGATTTGATGTGGACTTTTATTTTGGAGTGCATTACCATCAGTATAACTGTAATTAGTTTGTTTGGTTTGCCTTTTCTATTTCTATCCGGAAAGAGTCATGGTGCATAGACAAAGGGTAATAGATCACAGCTTGCATAGCCAAAGAGCTACTTAGGTTCATTCTGTTTAAGATCCTATTGATTGATGAAATTTCCAGCTCATTTTATATTTTTGTTGAAGCTCTAAATGGAACTTGATTTTCAGTAGCTCATCTGTTGCAATTTCACCTTGCTTAACAACTGCAGGGTTTCCAACTTTTGATACAAGACCTTGCTGATGCAACCGGAGAAGGAAACTTCCGACCGAGCATCAGAACAAAGGTTAGTTGACTCGCAGTAAGAGAATCTGTGGCACAGTTGCCGGCCACTTCACACGGAACAAGTTTCATATATCTCTCAAAGTTTGACAGTGTAATTGGGTTCATATGCACTTGGTGCATGATTGGCAATTTCTTTGAGTTTGTTAAGGTATCATGTTATATTAATTTCTAACGCTTCATTCGTTAAGGTTGCATTGCATGTTTCTTTGGCATTGCATGTTATATACGAATATTTAAAAGGTATTACCGCGCGGGCCGTGGCTATACGATTTAAATGTATTGTTATATTGGAATATTTAAACGATATAGCCGCGAGGTTATACTTTTAAAATATTTGTATATATTTAAAGAGTTCTTCTCTCATTCACCGTCCTCGTGATCGTCTGCGCCCAGTAATGGGTTGGCCGAGGCCTAGAGGGCTGGTTTATTTTGCGACGATAATGGAAAGTTTCGGATGGATCATGAAGCGGTCTCAATGCTCTAGCTCATTAAGGAGCCTATCAACAATTAGAACGTATAGCCGCTCGGCTAGACTATTTTCAAAAAGAATTGAAGGGTATAGCCGCGCGGCTGAACTATTGTATAGCCGCGCGGCTGAACTATTTTTACAAAGAATTGAAGAGCATAGCCGCGGCGGTACACTTTAAATTTTTATAGCCCATCGGCTATATATTTAAAATATTCGTAAATATTTAAAGAGTATAGCCGCGCGGCTCTACTGTTTAAATATTCACATACATTTAAAAAGTTGCCTATGGCAATACAACATGTTCATTGCCGGTTCCCCCTAGGGCTATACGACATGTTCACTGCGACGATAATGGAAAGTAAGAGTAAATAAGAGGTCTAGAAATACTTTTTATAGCCGGTTGAAATTTAGAACATGTACTAATACGAAATAGGGAGGTATCTAAAATTAAATGTTTATAATTAATGTAATCACACATGAATGTGAAGAAAAGAAAAGGAAATACTTACGAAGCACTCAACTTCTTTAAGTCAAATTTTGGCTATTTACATGACATGAAAAATAAAGCTTATTGTTATCTCGTCACCATACATCCAGGACCAGGACTGAAGAAGCCAAGCCAAGTATTGCAGTGATTACGTACATTTACAGCCGTGGTCAATTTGGTGTTACCATGTCCACACGGCAAGGGTAAAATACTAAATTGGTTGAAAGTCGAGCTATTAGGCATCAGCCATATCACGATGGAACCTTTGCTTAAACTCAATGAGAAAGGTTCGGATTTCCATTGGGCCAAGTTCCACCACCAGTTTTGCAGGATCAACCCTTCCACCCCTCACAACCTTTGCTTCTTCTGCAGAGCCTTCTTCCACTTTCCAAACCAGTCTCTTTTTCTCCATTTCTGCTCTTTCTTGATTTGCTGATAAGTTCATCTCTGTAACTTCGCCAATCTGTAGCCAAAAACAACAATATAATAAGAAAAGATTATATGGGGATATCAACCTCTTTCTTGATTTCATAGCTCATTCTTCTACCTTCTTCCTTGGGAAGAGCTGCTTCAGCTCTACATTTGCCATTACAGAAAGATCCTTGTCCTCTCCAATCTTAGCACCAGTTGAACAAGAATAACAATAGTAAATAAAATGTGGACGATCAATATTTCAGACTCATCAAAGTGAAGATGCTGACTCTGAGTGTTTTATAAATAAATAAGGTACTGGGAGCAGAAATAGGTAGTTGAGTAGAACGAGTTAGAAATTAGAACCTCATATAAATGTGCTAATCGAAGGAGAACTTTTCCATCATCAAGCTCCTATGCAAATTAAAGAAAAAGGATATCACAAGTCTGTATTTTTATACGACTGTTATGATTCGGGGTCAATATTCTTGGAAAGGAAAATTGGACTGTTAATTTAAGGAAAAATAATAATGAAACAACTGGAAAGAAAATGATATCCTTGATAAGCCCCAATTACCTGAAGAGTTATAAGAGCAACATTATCAGGTAAACTGTACGAGGAACCAACCCCTGAGAAAGTGGTTACATGAGAATTCTTCCAGTTATCTCCATCCTACAGAAAGGGAGTCACTATTTAATGAGCAGCTCACAAGACTCAAACAGATGTGCTCAAATGTCTCTATTTTTCATTGCTATTATTTTTTTTGTTTTGAATTTTTTATTTTCACCTGTTCAGCAAAGGCTAATAGAAGAGGGGAATATATCTCCTGACCAAAAGAACGACGCCACTTAGCACCATCTCCCATGGGGTCAATTCTGAAATAAAACTTTCCTTGGATCTGAAAAGATTGACAAGAGGCAGAAACTAAAAGTTAGGTAACCTAAATTTTTTTGGATACGATAGCAAACCAAAACTCCAGATTTGGTCTATAAGAAAAAGAAATTGCTAATTGCCAGAGTAGTAGCATTAACATGTACTTACTCTTAGTCCAGTGCAATCGTTGGGAACACAGACTGTTTCATTTAAAGCTTCGGCAACGCCTCTTGAATCATCAAGCAGTAGTCTCCTGTATGGTATGAAAGACCAAAAATAACTCCAACAATGACTTTAATTTGTATACTTCGTAAAATAGTTAAAGTCAAGAATTTCAATAAGAACATGCCTGTGGAGCATCAAGTCTATCTGTCCATCCACTGTGCTGGATCCTCCTATAGATCGATCCACCAAAACTGAAAATTCTGCCCTGTTATCTTGCATGTAAATCCCAAGATTAATCTGAAATGACAACATAGAAAAATACGTGAAGCTAATGAACAAATGCAGCATTGACCCATCCAATGACTACAGACCCTACACTTGCATACAGAAACATATTGAGTTAGAAAATCTCGAGGAGATGTTTTTTTTCTTTAAAAAAAGATATACTGGAAGCAGACCTATCATGTCCAGCACTCATGATATTCTGCTTATTTCAGCCACATGCACAACACTGTTTAAATCCAAGTAAAACTTTAGCTCAGTTGTTTAAATCCAACTGAAATATCCACCAGGAGAACACAGTGGACCGAGTAAGTTATGGTAAAATTGAGAGCTTTAAATTATTAAAGAAAATAAATATAATTTAAGAAAATTCAAATAAAATTGAAATTACTTTGAGGCAGAAGAAAAATAAACATACTGGATAATAATTTCCCGCAATAGGTTGGTGCACTTTCAGGTCCCAATCTGTTCTATAGTCGCGAATCTGCAAAAGAGATGGATCCTTGGATCATTTTATGCCAAAAATAATAAGAAACAGGCATCAGCCCCTAGAAGTCAAAACAACATATGGAAAGACAGTTTTGATTAACTCTGTAGGAAACATATATCCAAGTACACGAAGGCATTATGACAGCTTACTAAAAGTATAAACTACCTGCTAATTAAAATTTTGGGCATCAAAATGAAATCTAAACTAACTAAATATAATATTGTAAGAGCAAGTAATTAGTGTACCCTTTTGATAAAATCACGCCCATTTGAATCAGTGTAGAAAGTTTTGTTGGTAGCCATGGTAGTGGCTATTTGAGTTACAACTTCTTTGCCAGTTCCATCATCAATAGGTATAGGCCCAACCTGATATTGCAGATAGTGTCAATGAATAGGCCTAATAATGATCTTTAGTTTTGATTTAAACTTTGAAAGCTTACAATAAACTCGACTTCAACATGCTCCTTCTCCTTGTGAAGTCTCGTGATCTGCATACACACATTCAATGAAACATTACTGGCAAAGAACAAGAAGTCAGTATTCAGCATAGGTCTTTAGCTTTAACTCTTAAATCCGGAACAAAAATATTCAAAAATGAGACTGGATTTACTTCAGATCCATAATGTTCAAGTCTTGACTTGAACAGAGTGTAGCAAAATGATCTGATCAAGAAAATAATATGGTTAATAACATATTTTGCTTCACATTTCCCTGTAGCTACCAGAGGTCGTGCAAAATAAAAATTGATTACACGTCACAATTTCTTATTTTAATTGAAAAAGGAGCTTTAATTGATAATATTCTGAATTCTAATTTAAGCATGGAAGCAATTCGTTCTAATTGCATTTCATTCAGATTCAGAAGTAGTTTTTTATTGTTAATTTTGGTTACAGATTTTCAACTATTTTAACATATGATAATGATGCTCATGTTGCCATAACAAAACAAAGAGAGAAAACATATACATAGATAGCAAGTACTTGATAAGCAAGGCACCTGATATATCCATGAATTAATATGTTGATGTACTTCATCTATTATTGGTCCACGCATAACAGTAAAAGAAGCCTGAAATATTGAGCAACAGTTGTTAATCAACAATGGTCAAACTTATGCCTGAATAAAAACTATATGTCATAAGGTACAAATACACACCTTTTCTCCAGGATTTATGAGAAATGTACCATTCGGACGGAAAACATATGCCCCAGAATTCTAGAAAAAAAAGAAAAGAACAACCAAAGGTTTTATATGGAAACAAATTGAAAACACAAAAAAGAGATAAGATAATTGCCAGAGTACAAACTTCTATCAGTATGCATATACCTGAGGAATCAGAGGAGCTTCATCACTACTGCCATTATATGCAGTATAAAAACTGTAAGACTGCTCAACCAATTCTTCAACCTTCAAAATTAATGAATAATTGAGTTAGCTACAACAATTTTTCGTTTTTCTTTTCCTTTGCCCTTTTGGCAGTTGGAGTAAGAAGCTATTACAATGTTAAAAACCTGATAGTTCATCACAGCAAAGAAAACAGAGAGGTATAAAGGAAATAATGGTAGAGAAGGAAGAAAATTCATCAGATAGTTAGTAACTAAGCAACTCTTAGGTGTATTTACGTACCAAGCTTCTTCTATTGACATAGTTAGTCATTTTGCCTTGATCTGTGGAAAAAGTAAGTTTCACATTTCCTTGACCAACTTCAACAGTGGACTTTTCCCTACCTTGAAATGTGTATACAGATGATCTGGTGGAACAAGCACCTATAACCAAAAGAGAAATGATCAATATGAAAAACTTAGAGTGCTAGCTTCATGAGTAGATTCGATGAATGCCATTATAAGAGTGGACCTGCTCCTTTGGCATCTGAGATAGTGTATGTGCTGAAACCAAGTGGCGGTACAGATACTGTAAATGCAAGCCAATAATTTGGTGTGTTCGTTGGAGTTCGACCCAAGTATGCCTTAACATGGTAGTTCCTTAAGCCCACATGGGCATCATCTAGTGGAAGAAGCTGTGATTCAATTTCTCTTCCCTCAGAGTCTTGAACAGTGACATCTTCATTGATAACCTACATTATTAACAGGAAATTACGGGGTGCGTCACTGATTATCAAATTTGCATTCGCATGGGTTTGTTTCCATGATCAATATACAGTGGCCATTTGCGTAATTTTTTGTCTCAAAATACAGTCTTTACCAAACCCTGGTTAACATATTAATTAAATCTAAGCACCTGCAAGGAATTTCTTCCTCATGCTTATGTGTATTTATATATTTATTATTTTGGATAAACAAAAAGGAAGCACTAAGACCAGAACTGAAATGAAGTACTCACAGGAATTCGAATTACATCATTCCTCTTCCATCCTAGAGAATTGTACACCACGACAATCTATAGATGAGAAAACACCATCAGAAAATATATTCCACTGGTTGAATAAAGTCATCGTTAACAGTTAATACAATCAAGAGCATAACATTAGATACTTTAATTTCCTTACCAATTGTTTCCCTTGAGACAAATTCACTTCTGCCGCAGGGCAGTAGCTTATATTCAGAAGTGGGCACTGGAGAATCAATGGAAAAAAAAAATGTAAAAGAAAAGATGATAATCAGGTCTTCTTAGCTTGAATTTGAAACTTATGATGGAAAACCCAACATTCTACTTAACTTAATTACTTGAGTAATCAAAATTCTTCTAGCTGGCATAAATGCCATAATCAGACTAATTAAAATCCACTTTATTACTACCTTATACAAGTTCAACATCCAAATTATCAAAACCAGAAATTGCAGGTCATGTAATATGATATAAACATAGCATACAAGCTTAAGGGTTTGTGATTAATTGCCTGTTGAAACTCTGTAATTGGGTTTCCAGATCCAGTGTATGAAGCAGACTCAACCAAGTGCGCAAGTGATGTTGCAACTAGTTGCTCAGCCTGCACAAAGATAATGAACAAGTGAATGAAATTTAAGTTAAACAGGTTAGGATTGAAAAAGAACATTGATGATAAAACTAATCCACACCTCTGTGTAGCCTATCGACAATCTTTTTGCATAATCATTGGCAACATGTTGCTTCTCTGTACCAGTGACTGCATCATGATGTTGAGCGATTGCTAAGGCATCAGCCAATGAGTCTGTGTTCAGCCCTGAATTAGTCCTTCCTTTTAAAAATTCTAGTTGCCTTGCAGCCTTATTATCCAAGAGAAACATACAGATATGACAATAGAAAATGTGTCATTAAACTGGAAACACTAATTCAAGATACAGACCAGCAAAGTTACAGGATGATACCAAATAATAGCCGCTCATTGTTCTAACATAGTATTTCAAAGCTGGTCTACTTGTGAAATACCCTGTCCAGTAAGCATTAGTACGATCTGCATAACTGGTATGTTGCATGCTTCAGTTTCTACAGTAAGGCTAACACATCAAAAGAAAGATTATAAAACACAATAAAAACTCACGGAAAGAAATCATCAGTCTTGATTGGCCACGATTCATTTGTAGCATACTTTGCATCAGTATATATGGATGGAGTAGAATACAGAGCATTAACACGTCCATCCTAAGAAGCATCCAACCAAAAACCAATTAAAGCTTAGAATAACAACATAAAATAATCAAGGATTTGCCCTCTCAGAACACAAGGACAGCTGTCAAGCTATCATCATTACCAGTGACTGATGATATATCCCAAAGGCATGAAGGGTATGAGACTATAAGAATTTCATAAAGGAAAATGCTAGGCTTACCAGCTCAAAATGAAGCCAAAATTAATCGATTATTACCTTGTTCACATAATGAATGAGCTTGTCCATTTGACGGAACCATGTGTGTGCATACTGATACTTAAAATCTGTTCCCATGGTCCACATTATATGATCTGTCCGAGTTATGTTAGCCTGAGAATAAATAGTTGCTGTCAGACACTAAAACAAGGCCCTACAATAAATAAAAAAACAGAGAAAAAAACAATTGAGTGAAGACAACCAGGTACTTTACCTGTGATACTGCTGCAGCAACAAAGTTGTTAACACGGTCTTGAACATTGTAATCAAACAAAGTGATGTCATCCTTCAAAAGAATAGGAATTAAAGTTTAATAATTCAAACAAGTAAATACTTAATAAACCAAAGGAAATTTAACAACTTGTTTATGAATCATGATGTTACCTGAACAATTGGCGAATCATCATTTACTTCAAAATAGAAACCAGATGGAGGCTCGTAATTCTTAGGGAATGCACCAGAAAAAATCTGCAACCATTTAGAAGAAAAACACTACTAGTCAGACCCAAAGTTGCCTCTGAATACCTCCAGACTTTTTAACTCTATAAAAGTCCTTAAAAGTTAGAATTGGATACACCCCCTAAGAACACTAAATGTAACATAGTGACTAAAAGGAACCGTATCCATCATTATGTACACAACCTCAGAATCCCAGATGTAAAAAATGCTATATAAAACAAAAAGCATTTGTTTTTCACCTGAGCAGATGAACCAAGACTCTTCGAACCTTGCCAAACAAATTCAAGGCTCTTGTCATTTTTGCGTTTATCCCTGTCCTGGTAATCTATTCGACCAAAGAAAAGTGAGTCAAACCCAACCTGCATCAACACCAAAACGTTGTCCCAGGTGTATAAGTAATTATTTTTGGTAAAATGCTCCCGGGCCTTAAGTTGAGTACGGTCTACTCTTGTGCATAGAAAAAGGAAATTTTGCGTTCAAGGCTAAAGCCAAGACATGCTTACTTCTGCTCCCAACAAGTAAGCCTGGACTGCTGAATGTCCAAAGGGGTCAATTTGCCAACCAATTCTTGGAGTCACATCAAATTCCTTTTTAATAAACCGATGCCCAAGAGTCGTCTGATCAATTATATCAATGTAATGCGTTGCTGCCTCATCATGCATACACATCCCCCCATTTCTGAAGCAACGAAAAAAGACAAAAGCATTAATACCAAAAGAAAATGAAGAGAAAAATAGCATTTTAGGTTACATTACATGAATTCCAATTGACCCGAGCTGACTAGCTGCTTGACTATACTCTGGACGGCCTCACTCTGATCTCTCCACCAGCGCTGGAAGAATGCCTGCATTGATTATCAAGGCAGAAGTTACAGAGGTTATGAGATGGTACCAATACCAAACCAAGTGCCAATTGTCAACCATCATGCAATGCATGGGATTTGGGAAAGAAGAAGATATGTGAGTGTGAGATGAATCAGATGCGCATGAGGGTGGCAGTGGCATAAATCAACAGTTTATCTGATAAATGGCAAAGAAATAGAGCATGGAATTAATGAATCGGGTAGAATTGGATGGGAGGTACAATTAAAAATCACAAATTACAATTTACAATTTACAAGGGTAAGAGGCTGGCTTGCCTGTTCAACATAAATAAACTTTCGATTCTTGTCAGCCAGCAGAGCGGGAACTAAAGAATCCAACACATTTTGCACGCAAGCCCCCTAAGCAATATCCATTGAATAGAAACCATAAAATTGAACTCATACGTGAGGAGGAAGAAGAAGAAGTAGTAGAAACTAGAAAGGGAGAAATTACGAGAGAGAGAGAGAGAGAGAGAGAGAGAGAGCAGACCTGGATGGAATTGTTGGAGCCAACATAATACTGATCAACGGTCTTTAACCAGCCAACGTCGTCGTGGGTGTGAGGGACCAAATGGACATTAATTTTTCCGGGGACTATCCCTTGGGAAGTGTTATATACCATAAACTTGGAATCGGCGACCAGAAATCCGACCAAGATAATAAGCAAGCAGCAAAAGACTAACCGAATCGCCATTAGAATTAATTAGCAGAGCTGCAGAGCTCTTTCCCTTTGAATTGATAAAGGTCCTGTCCGATCAGCTGCTCAACAACCAACAAGAATAATTAATTTCCAGAAACAGCAATTCGCTTAGCTTCAGAAAGTGAAGCTTGCATGGATGGATTATGCTTTGCAAATTGCCATACACAAGTGTCGTCGCGCACAGTGTGGCACCGCCGAAGAGAGAAGAGAGAAGAGAGAAGAGTGAAGAAGGAAGGAAAACAACAAGAAGAAGAAGATCACTCACTCAACTCAACCTGCTATTTTTTTCTACTGTTTTTTTTTTTTCTGCGTCTGACTTTTTTAGATTAGAAAAATATTTAAGTGTACTCTACACTACAGTCTACTCTTCGCTTCCGTGGGTGGTTTCCTTTTTTGTATTATTCACCAAACTCTTCACTTTAGACTTACGATTCTGTTTGAATTTATCTTTTAATGCTCGACTGTAAACCTTTTTTATTTTTCTTTGCGGTAAACTTGGGATAATAGCAACTTTCAACTTGGTAGTTTATAACATCTTTCAGCTTATTAATTATTGCTTTCATGTTATTTGGACCCACTGGATTCGGGATTTTGCTTCCTAAAGCTTGGTAGGAATGGGGTTGCATCACTTCACATATTTGGGACCAGACCGGAGGATCAGTGCGAATCGTACGCCGAGAAAGGTAACCAACTTTCTAACCTTGTTCTATTCAACTCAGTGAATGTCTTCTATTCAAAGTTCGTTGCTTTGATTGAATTACCAATTCATGCTTACCGGAGGGAAGGCTGCTAGAGATGTACATTGATTCGAAATCAATACAATTTCACTAATTTGCATCCTTGGATCTTGCATTTTTATTTTCTTTGAGATAGATAGCTACAACAAACATTTACGGAAATCTTATCTACAACCACCACCGAGTGTCTCGTGAAATGAAACACTTGACGGCCCGGCCCAATAACGCAATTCCCGTGCAAATTGTAGAACACGAGGGAAAGGGCCAAATCTTGATTTTCTTCAGATACTATACATATGTAGGTAATCAAAGTCAATAAGGAAAGTGCGTATTTCCATTGGGGCAAGTTCCACTAGCAGTTTTGCAGGGTCAACGGGTCCACCCCTCACCACCTTGGGATCTTTGGCAGCAGAGCCTTCTGCTTTCCAAACCAACCTCTTCTTCTCCATTTCGGATCTTTCTTGATTGGCAGACAAACTCATCTCTGTCACTTTGCTGATCTGAAAACAATAAGTATATCATTCATTAGCAGGAGAGAAGCATTCAGCATTAGCAGCAATCATTCACTCAATTGCTTTGCTTTTACCTTCTTCCTCGGAAACAACTTCTTTAGTTCCACATTTGCCAGTACAGAATAGTCCTTGTCTTCTCCAGTCTTCGCATGTATATATCAAACAAACAGCCACCAAAATATTATGAGCTTTTGAATTTCTAACCAGCGGTGATGTGAAAACATAAAGAGCGAAGCAGGACAGAGAAGAATAAGGGAGAAAGTGAGACCTCATACAGATGAGCCAACCGGAAGAGTACTTTACCATTTTCAAGTTCCTGCAATGTTCAGAAAAGGAACAAACCGGATTTTAATATGGACAACCAATATCAGAAATACGCTCAGGATGAATTCCCTGAAATACCTGGAGGGTTATAACAGCAATGTTGTTTGGTAAAGCATAGGAAGGATCAATTCCAGAAAAAGTCGATGCATGAGAATTCATCCAATCATTTTCATCCTGCAAAAAGAAATTTCACCATTTGAGCATCATGCCACGACAGCACTTGATCAACTTCAAGCATTTTCGCACCTGTTCCGTGAAGGCCAAAAGAAGCGGAGAATTTATCTCTTGGCCAGCTGTGCGACGCCACTTGGCACCTTCTCCAACATTATCGATTCTCACGTAAAACTTCCCTTGGATCTGCAAAATGGTATTTGACCAACGTGATTTCTACATCATGTTATACTGAAGAAAATCGTCGAATGGCTAATGGAAAATGAACAGAAGAATATGCTCTCAATTCAATCTGTTAAAAAAAAAAAAAAAGACCCATCCTTTTGAATGTCAACGTTTCTCAAGCTGCTGGAGAAATAAAAATAAAATTTTTTTTTTTTAATTCTATACTATGATAAATATGCTTGAGGATATAGCTCAACGAGGTATGCTTACTGTTAAACCTTCACACTTGTCAAGGATGCAAACTGTTTCATTCAGTACCTCACCAACACCTCTAGAATCATCATGAAACAGCCTCCTATAAAACAACAGAAGAGAGTTCAAAACAATGCAAGAAATCCTAAATATGCAAGTAATATGCATTACAGTAGAAAAAAAAAAAAGCATAATAATTATTTGTTCAAACAGAAAGCAAACAAAGACAAGGAAACCTGTGGAGCATCAGCTCTATCTGGCCATCTACTAAGCTAGATCCTCCGACTGAACGATCAACCAAGACTGAAAGTTCGGTACTGCTATCTTGCAAATAAATTCCAAGATTAATCTGGAAAGGGGAAAAAAGTTAAAAAGGTGAAGAGAATATCAGATTCAATTAGTCAAATGGGGTTAACATAAATGAGAAAGGACTGGGCATGGAGTGGGTTGGCTTGCATTAAAGGTCTAATCCTACCCAACATCTTTGGTTTGTATAAAATCCAACCTGAAGCAACCTTATTATTACTTGAGCCAACCCAAACCGTCTATCATGGGGTTGGACTGGGTTAGCAATTGATTTACCACTTCGAGTTCAAAAGAAAATTTTAACAATTGTATAATTAACAGGCCATAGAAAGCTTTTCGTTAATTGAGGGCATAGAGAGCAGAAATCCTCTCAGGGTTATGCACACTTACTAGAGACTTATATGGAATCATAATAAAAATAGATCAACAAGGTTGAAGTGTGTCACACAAGGAAACATACAGGGTAATAGTTTCCTGCTATTGGTTGGTTCACTTGTAGGTCCCAATCTGTCCTGAAATCTCGAATCTGCCAGTCATTTGAAAAACCAAATAAGTTACCATGAAACGCTAATTAATCCAAACAAATTTATGCACAATATTTCCTTGTATGTATCTTTGAAAATATCCCTATTGAGTTCTTCATCCATTAAATTTTTTTGCGACATAGACCAGTTAAGCATTATTTGTGGCAATATCAATACAGGATGTTCACTTTCACCATGATAAATGACGCAACTAAAACTTCCAGGACCATAGTATACCAAACAATAATAGGTAACAAGTATCAAAATACCCGTTTAATGAAGTCCCGACCATTAGAATCCGTGTAGAATGTCTTATTGGTCTTCATGGCTGTTGTAATTTGAGTTGTGATTTCCTTCCCAATCCCATCATCCACAGGTATAGGCCCAATCTAAAGTGACGATCGTAAAAAGTTAAAAAGACAAGTTCTACAGTGGCATCTTTGGTATATAATAACCACGACAGGAAAACTTGATCATCTATTAACTAAATCAGTTCACGAGGGTATACTTACAGTGAACTCAACTTCAGCATGCTCCTTTCCCTTGTATACCCTTGTAATCTGTGCATGGGTGTGTCATTGTGTTAATATAAAAACTAAGCACAAACATTCCGGGGATAGCAAAACCCACATCAACCTGATCCACAAATAGTTACTACCCAGAACAAATTTGAACAACTGTATTTCTTCATTAAAAAATACTCTTGTAAGAGGTGTTGCATGAACAAGTAAATCACCTGAGACACCCATGGATTGAGTTGTTGATGTACTTCATCTAATACTGGACCGCGCATGACAGTTAGAGGAACCTGGAAAAAGGTTACTTTTTTGCTTAACCTCAGTAACTAAGTTCCTCGTAAATCATTAGTGATGGATTAGCAGCAAAAGATCTTTCTTCATCAATACAAAAAAATTTCAAATGCTAATGTATTACCTTCTGTTCAGACTTTATGAGAACCGTGCCATTTGGTCGAAAAACATATGCCCCAGAGGCCTTCATAAATAATTAAAATCCCAAAATGATAACCAATCACAAAAACAACGTTTAAACATTTTAAGTACAATGAAAAATCACAAGTTATTTTGTATTTGACTACCTGAGGATCTCTGTCAGTTCCATCATTTCCAGTATAATAACTATATGATTGTTCGACAGATGCTGTAACCTTCCATTAAAAATATATCACATAATAAATGTTAGCACTGTTGATACATCAATTAGAAACTCACATTACGTGCAAATTAAGTTCTAAGGGCAAAAATATAAATGAGGGAAATGCCAAAAGGGAAAAATAATAATAATAATAATAATAAAAAGATGAAAAAACATATAAATCCCTGTTTTTTATGCACTGTGGAAACTATGTAGTAACCATAATAGTAGAATACATATTGGGAAGACATACAAGAACCAGGAAAGAAAACCACATCAATTAAACAGAAAACTATACTGTGAATCTGAGGCATAAAAAATATAGCATACCAGACTTCTGCTATTAACATAACGAGCAAGTTTTCCTTCATCTACAGAATAATGCAGCTTTAAACTTCCTTGCCCAACTTCTATGGTCTCATTTGTACTTCCTTCTGACGTGTATACATTGGAGATAGTTGAACTACGACCTTTATCTCAAAATTAGAATAATACAACATAAAAATATTTTGTTAGTGACTGGGAAAGATAAATTACATTTGTTCTGGTTTAGATGAACAATAATTACATATTAAGTGGCATGACTAACCTGTCGGTTTTGCACTTGAGACAATGTAAGAGCTGAAACCAATTGGTGGTACTGTCACTGAAAATGCTAGCCAAAACTTGGGTGGTTCACTTGGGGACTTACCCAAATATGCTCTAACATAGTAACTCCTTAGACTCAAAGAGGCTTTTGATAGAGGTAGAAGCTGAGCTTCGATGTCTCTTCCACTAGAATCCTGAACAGTAACAGCTTCATTGGATACCTGCAACAAATTTGTGTTGCATTAGCCACATACAAGTAACCATCAACTTTCAAATTTGTGTTGCATTAGCCACTTTCAACTTTCAAGTTCACTGTAATTTAATCCATAAAAGAAACAAGGTGCTTTTAGATGACATGGAATCTATCATTTATCAGCTTGAACAGAGTACTGAATGATGAGCGTCCTTGTAAGTTTTAACCAAAGAATGCAAATCATGGCTCTGAGAAGAACAAAAAGATGAAGAAAATATGGATGATATGACAAATAAAATATTAACATTACAAATTGCATATATGAGGCTATGATGAAAATACAATTTCAAAGAATCAAATCATTATACTAAGAAATAATAAGCAAAATCAGTACTCACAGGGATCCGTATCACTTCCTCTCTCTTCCAACCAAGAGAATTGTAGACAACGACAATCTGAAAGGAAGATTTCATACAACGTTAAAATTGATATAAAAGGCCAGCTCTAAATCTTCAATTTGATGTGGGTGTACAGCTTAAGAGGTTAATAATATACTTACCAAGCTTTTCCCATCAGACAAGACAGCTTCTGATGGAGGACAGTAACTAATATTAAGAAAAGGGCACTGCCACCAAATCAACATGCAGGATTAAATAGATGCTCAACTCAGTTTTTGGAAAATAATGTAAAAGGGAGATTTCAAAAGTATAGTTAAGACAATTGGATAGAGAGGGGGAGGGTGGCATTTAAACTTGGTATCTCCTGGCTACCAACTGGGGTTATGCCCTGGCAACGCCAATTTTCCATTAAAATACCCACAAAAAAAGGAAATAAAGTTTCAGTGCCTTTTTTACCCCTTGTGGGTAAGGGTTTGAGACATGATAATCCCGCTATCATATTATGCATAAAGAATACATATACACATATAAGCTTTAACTTCAACAATTCAATTAGTTTGTTTTAGAACTCTTCAAGCTTCAATTTTTCAACCTTTAAAGTACAAATGAAGTTTGTGTGCTAAGACTAATAATATATTACCTGTTGAAAGTTTGTGACAGTGTGCCCCTGCCCAGAACTCGACTCTGACTCAGAAAGGTAAGCAAGAGAAGAGGCAACCAACTTTTCAGCCTGTAGAGAGATGTGAAATGAAATATATGATTTTCGCATTAACTTTAAAATAAATACCAACAACGATAAAAAAGTTGTATTGGATGTTAAAGGGATTTTGACCTGTAAATAGCCTATTGACAATCGCATTGCATAATCGGCAGCAACATGCTGTCTTTCTGTACCACTAACCGCGTCATGATGTTGAGCAATAGCCAAAGCATCAGCTAATGCACCGGTGGTTGCTCCAGAATCACTCCTGCCTCTAAAGAACTCCAACTGCCTCGCTGCCTATTAGCAGAACAAAGAAAGCAATAAATGATTAGAAAACCAACAAGGAAAAACCTACTGGACACTGTAGAATCACTTCACAAAAAGAGACGCAAGATCTTACCTGATAGTAACTACTCATAGTTCTGACATAACCTTTAAGGGCTGGCCGACTCGTAAAATAACCAGTCCAATATGCATTTGGATGATCTGCATACCTGAAATTGGTGTTATAATTTAAAAAAGGAAAACTTACGGGAAGAAATTGGATGATATGTAGGATAAAAAGGAAAACATTGTAGAACTCACGGAAAGAAATCATCAGTTTTTAAAGGCCATTGCTCATGTGCTGCATATTTTGCATCAGTGTAGATTGATGGGGTTGAATACAATGCATTGACACGCCCATCCTAATTTTCCAAATGAAGCCAATTTATTAACCTTTTAATTACAGTCTCATAGTATAAGGCTTGGGATGAAACCATACAAAGGATATAAACCTATGTCTTCTTAGTAAATTCATTGTGTAGAAGCCAACAAAATATTACCTGATTGACATAATGAATGAATTTGTCCATCTGCCTGAACCATGAATTTGCATATTGATAACGGAAATCTGTTCCCATGTTCCACATAATATGGTTTGTTCTTGTCACGTTAGCCTAAGGGGGAAAAATGAATGTTTACTGAATGCAATTGACAATCAAGTTAAAATGGAAAAATTAGAAATATAACATTTTACTCTGCCTAACCAAAAGGATGTAATATAACCTTTAATACACTGGAAAGAAGAACAAAATTAAGAGTAAATTGAACATAGAAATTGATGCAATTTTTTAGTTTAGGTCCTACCTGTGCAAAAGCAGCTGCAACAAAGTCATTGACTCGATCTTGAACATTATAGTCAAACAGGAGAATGTCATCCTTCAATCAAATTTTCCCATGTGAGAAAGAAGTTGTAAAAATAAAAAGGAATGTACGAACCTTTTACGAGATTTTACCTGAATAGGGGGTGACACATCATTTATTTCAAATGTGAAACCGTCAGGAGGATCATAGTGCCTGGGGAAAATGCCAGTGAAAATCTGCAAATGTAATTTGCAACGCAAGGAGCCAATGAATTCCAAATAATGAAATGTACAAAAAAAAGTATGTTAAATACAAATGTGATCTAGGAACAGAGACATAAGTGAGTTATCAAGTCAAATGCTGTGAAAACGAAAGAAAGAGAGATAGATACAAAGTACAAACAAAACAAATCCCCTGACCTGCGAAGAGGAAGCAAGGGATTTAGAACCCTGCCATATGACCTCGAGAGTCTTATCCCTGAGTCTCCTAGCTCTATCTTGGTAATCAATTCGAGCAAAAAAGAGGGAATCGAATCCTAACTGCAATCCAATGAACATTAAGTTGCAGTTGCAATAAAAGAAGAAAGAAGTGAAAACTGGTAAGTCGAAACGTATGACATATATAAATGCCTACCTCAGCACCAAGCAAGTAAGCTTGAACAGCAGAATGGCCAAAAGGATCAATCTGCCAGCCAACTCGAGGAACCTTACCAAATTCTTTCAGTATAAATTGATGGCCTAAGGTTGTCTGATCAATCAAGTCAATGTAGTGCGGTGTGGCCTCGTCGTGCATACACATGCCCCCATTTCTTCAACAACCAACGAGTGATCACTCGTAAATGAGAACACAACAACACGAAGAAGAAAAAACAAATTACTGAGTTGAGAAGAAATATTACATGAACTCTAGCTGACCAGAGTTGACAAGCTCCTTGACTTTGATCTTCAAAGCGGGGCTTTGCTGTCTCCACCATCTCTGGAAGAAAGCGATCTCGACATAGATGAACTTGCGGTTCTTGTCCTCCAGCAAGGCCGAAATTACAGAGTCGAGGACGTTCTGCACGCAAGCGCCGCGAATTGAATTGTTGGCGCCCACGTAGTACTGGTCAACGGTCTTGAGCCAGCCGACGTCGTCGTGAGAGTGGGGAACCAAATGGACATTGATTTTGCCAGGAACGATCCCCGCCGTCGTATTATAAGCTATGTACTCCGCTTTTGCTCCCAGTGGCAGTAACCCTGCCAATAAGACTGCCGCCACCGCCGCCGCCGTGAAGCACAACATCGATGTCGCCGTAGAAGAAGCCATAACTGATGCTGGTAGCTGAAATGATTTTATTTTAGGTAAAGAAAGCCAGAAAGGGATTTTCAATGGTGATCACTGATCACTCTCACTCATCGGTCTCTCTTTCTCTCACTGACTCGCTACGCTTCTCTTTTCTTCTTTTCTTGTCTTGTACCGGAAGCGAGAGGCGTGTCATTTGTCTGCTGTGTCTGTCTGATCATGAAAATGATGGTGTTTTGATTTATTTTTATTCTAACGGATGTACTTAAAAACAATTTCTCCTTTCTTGGCCCATTCCTGGCCCTTGGACAATTGAGAGCAGTCCAGTCCAACTTAGTAGCCCTAAAGTTGCATAGGCCCACTAGACTTGGATGTGCCGTTATAGTGTAGGTCGGTGCAATCCAAAGATAAAGATTTTCCCTTAAATTAAAACCCTAATCCAAAATCCAGAATCAGAATTCAGAATTCTTCAGAATTCAAAATCCAATAATGGAAGACACTTTCAGAGTCCGAGTAGGCAAAGTCTTCGGCTCCTTGGCCGGTACACCATCGAGCGGTCCATCTTCGTCTTTGAGCTCGCTATGGTCCCTAACAGACGAGGAAATCGAGAAGAGGGAATGGAACAGAGACAAGGACAGCCCCGAACCCGAACTCGAACTCGAACTCCAACCCCAACCCTACAACTTAAACTCAAAGGGTGATTTCAGTAACGAGCTGGAGAAGGACCTTCTAGACCTGGACGAGGATGTGGAAGAGGAAGAGGAAGAGGAAGACGAGGAGCAACAGCCCAGTGAGTCGGCTAATAAGCATAAGCCAGACGACTATAACGACGAGGAGTGGGAAATTAAATCCTCTATCGGCTTGGACTGTACTCTCGACTACGAGGTATCTTTCTATCCATCTATCTTTCTTTGCTGCTCTCTTTAAATTAAGATTCGATCTTTTTCTTGAGTCTTGATTGTATTGATTCTTATGTCATGAGACTGTATAGAATATAAAATGCAATTCGAATTCCATTTATGATTGATCCTTATTCTTGACAACACTAACCAGCCAAGATAGGTACATATAATTATAATGAAGTGACCAATGCAGAGCTGAATAAATTACTTTGTGAAATCATGGGCTGTGTGGGCAATGGGCATAGGTTACTTTGTAATGTTATGGGATCTATGATTATCTTCATATGATCAGATAGATTTTCTTTGACTTGCTTCAGGTTAGGGAGTCTGGCCAGACTAGCTGTAACCTTTATTTGTATTCTGTATGCAGGAAGAGGAAGATGGATATGACAAAGTTGCTGTTGGCAAGGAAAATGCTGGAGATCGCTTGTATATGAGAGATGTAAACGACTATGGGATAGACATAGATTCTCAAGAGGAGGTTCCTACTTCCTTTAAGGATTTTACTCGAGACCCACGTGCTAATCACCTGGCGGCTAAGATTAGGCTCCAACAAGATGCAGAGGCAGCTGCTCAAATTAGGCTCCAAGAGGATGCCGAAGCAGCTCAAAAAATTGTCTCCCTGAGGGTTTCCGGGAACAATACACCATATGCTATAGCTGCTGAAATCATCACATCTGAAGATGCTACTAACCTAAAATCAATTCTGAAGAGGAAGACGGATAATCAGTTAGACCCATCAAAATCACAAAAACGTGTCCGGTTTGATCCCGACTGCAAAAGTAATTGTCATGATGAAGGTGAGGGAGCCAAAGATATTCCTGTGCAAACTCATTCAAATGAAGATCATCCATCTGGAGTTCCAGATTATCTACGGAATCCTTCAAGATATACACATTATACGTTTGATTCGTCAAGTGACGGGGATGAGGAATCAAACAAGCAAGCCTATATGGACTTCCTTAATCTGTTGAGGAAGTCAAATCCTATGGAACCACAGGCAGAGGATGCTTTTGTTGATCTGTCAAAACCAGTCACATTTATACCAAGAAAAAAATCAACTGATGCTATAATGCAGGAAAATGATGGGGAGTTAGGGAGACTAGGAAGTGCTCGTCAGGAATTTGTGCCTTGCAGAAGCACGCCACTAGCCATTGCAACTGAGGACAACGAAGATGTTTGTGCAATGGAGGAAGATGAACCAGAGACAGCAACTGATGGTAGAACCTGTTTACAGAGAACTGGACGTCAATACCGTACAAAAACCAGGTCGGAGTTAGTTGAGTGAATTGCTTCTTTACTGGTGGACATGTGAAATTTAAGTGAGATACAACGCCATTGTGCCTCTGTGTATTCATGTCATTGCCAATGTAACAAAGCTGTTTATTTGACAGTCAGTTTGTAATAATTGCTTTTAACATTTAACGATTGAATGGTTACTCTTAGTTGAGTTATTGTTTTAGTGTTAGCGATGCTTGCTTGTTCCCTCTCCTGAAGCGATGAAAAGAAGAGTGAATAAATCGTTCTTGACAACTGACTTGAGTTAACAAGCATTTCAAGTTTGTGTTAAGTAATAATCATTAACATTACCAACTTTGTTTGTACACAATCTTGCTTTATCGGCCAGATGAAAGCGAACGGAAAAAAAAAAACACCGTAATTCAATTGTACTTCATTCATGGTCATATTAGGTTCAACTAGTCCAAAACTACACACATGCCTAACGATACCCTCAAAACAAGGTTAACAAAAACAGCTTTCAAAAAGGGACTGACCCTTAAGAAATATTGTTCTGATCTATTAGTATTACAGGTTTAAAAGACAACCGGTGCTGTCTATTGCGGGAGGGCAGCTACGTGCAATGATGGCTGTTCCTGCTCATGTTGCTGCAGCGCCAGAGTCTAGGGACTTTCTTGTGCTTAAAAGAGCAATTCAGTTTTTTTGTTATCGAGTTCCATGAAAAACCAATTTGAGGCGAAGGCGGTAGTAGCAAGACCTTTTTATGGGCTATAAACAAAATGGTTAGCCTGCGATTGCTTAAGCCAAGCCAATTTTTTTTGGGGGGGTCACATGTCTGTTCATTTCTGAGTTCAGCAATTGTAATATATATATATATATATCAGCCCTGATCTCTTGGACTACAGGGGTCCAAGAGATTTGTGGTCACTCACCGTTGGATGTAAATTCAACGGTTCACTCACTCTTGCAATCCTTTTAAGAAACTTTTTTGAACTATTGGATTAATATCTAACGGTAGGTGACCACAATCTCTTGAACTCATGTGGTCCAAGAGATCGGGATTGTATATATATATATATATATATATATATAAGAGAGAGAGAGAGAGAGAGAGAGAGAGAGAGAGAGAGAGAGAGAGAGAGAGAGAGAGAGAATGTGCAAGGTTTCTTGTTTTTTATCAAAATATTGCCATATAATTTTCTCTCTTCACATCTGAGTTACAAAATCAGTCTTGTTTGAACTGTGCCTATTCTGTGCATTTGAAGCGTAACCTCCCAGAGAAGGATAGAGGTTAGATCAGTTGATGGAATTACAAATAGATACAACAAACATATAACACGTAGTTGCAACAAAAAAAAAAAAAAAAAAAAAAAAGAGCAGTTCATTTGGAATGTTTATCACCTAGAATAAGCGTTTCCTGCAACCTGTGGCCCCACAATGGCAGAACATCTGTTTTACCTTCCCATCTGGACCCAAGACACTATCAAGGGCGTAGCCATAGTCATATGTGAGCTCCTATCATAAATCAAAACAAACAAACAAAATGTCAGCTACTCCAAAATTTGGATTACTATCCAAGTACTGGCCCTCCAGTAAAGTCCAACAAGAAGCAGAAATTTAAGCTCGTGGAGCAGATAGCAAAATCATATCATGAATAATTTCCTAAAAGCAGCAATCAGTCGATGGCGGTTCTGATACAGACAACAAACATCCACTTCATCAGAGTGACTTTCACATGGAATTCAAATCTTTAAGACATTGAACATTGTTCACTATTAAGTTTATAAGCACTCCGCTTATTTACTTCAAAAAAACAATTACCAGCCTTTTTATCATGGAATATTGTCGCACACTAGACTGATTGATGATGAAATTGACAATCAGAGAGAGAGAAAGAGAAAGAGACCTGCAAAGGAGGTATATTGTCCGCTGCAAACAGCATTATTCGAGCTAGTTTTATGTCATGGTGTGAACTCAACACACACTGGACGAACAGATTAGGCTCACAACTGTGATTTATAAATCTGGCAATATTTCCGGTGGAACCTGCATCAATGCAGAAATCTGGCACGCTCTGATCATCAGGTCTCTCCAGTGAATTAACTGCTGGTAAGCATACAGCTTGTGATCGTCTCTGTCAAAGAGTTAAATGAGACAAACTGCTCTGGAGTGCCACTGAGCGCAATAAAGATACTCAAAATGACAAATGACGAAACATATCATATGAAATGGCAGAGTGAGAGTGTATTGATCAGATGTTACACAAACATCTGCTTCCTCAGAGAGATCCACATGGACATTCAGGTGACAAAGTGTATAGAAAACCAGATGTGTGCAGTGTTCAGTCTCGAAATAGTCCTAAGTTCCAAACTAAGAAAAAGTCTCTCATTGTTGGGCTACTTTTCACTTTCAAGTGTTCTATCAAATATAAAAACAAAACACAAAATGAAAACCACCCTCAACATCTCTTTGTATATAATAGAACAAGAATTTATCTTAAGAGACAATTGATTCTTACATGCAAAAGTCAAGTAGGTGATTCAGTTTACATGCATCAGATTTAAAAGTTATCAAAATAATGACATGATCTTTTATGGAACATAAATAGCTACAGAGAGACTCCAAACTGGCAATGACAAGGCATATCACATTGCAAAGATGAATACAGCTTCAGTGACAATACCTCTCTTCCATCAAGACCCTTCATCGTTTGCAAGCAATCAATGTCAAAAATGTAATAATTCTCCGAGGCATTATCTACATCTTCCGTCCTCCTAAGTATTCCAATGTACTCGCAGACCGGAGCCCCAGAAGGTATAAAATCCCATGATCTAACAGCCCACCCTTTCATTGGCGTACGGAAAACCTGTTGACACCCATCATTCAGAACCTTCATATTTTAAACATGTACCACTTTGACACAAATCTGTAATCAAGTGTCTCTGTTTCCAAATGACCAAAAAAAAAGTAACAAGGACAGCATCACCTCAAATCGATACTTCAGCCCTCTCTGAGAAGTACGATTGACACAAGCAGGTCCACAGCCGCATTTCGGGCCACATTCAAACACTACATCCTTGGCTTCAATTAATCTGGAAGGTACAACAAAAACAAGAGTACCCTCAAGTAAGAAGATAAACTAATAAAATCGGCCAAAATTATTATAGGCATTTAATATCAAAATTTCATGTAGAAACAGCAGCATGTTTGATGCATGGCTCACCTGCCACCATCACGCTGCACATATGGAAAGTCAGAGCCATTAAGCATGGTGCATGCACAAGTCTTGGGATCCATGCAAGTTCCTTTGCAATTGCATCCAGTGGCATCTGTAGGAAGCTTCACATTTTGCGCAATTTGCATAGACTTACAATACATGAAACCTAAAATTTTAAGAATTTAAGACCAGATTATTGTACTCACCATAATATAGAACTTAATCATACATAAAATCATTCGTGTGACTGCTTGAACAAATTAAAGG
Source organism: Prunus persica (assembly GCF_000346465.2). NCBI lineage: Eukaryota > Viridiplantae > Streptophyta > Magnoliopsida > Rosales > Rosaceae > Prunus > Prunus persica. Next base: position 27,131,958 of record NC_034011.1, read on the forward strand.
AGACCAAAAATCTATGAAAAACTTCAATCGCCACAGATAGTAAGAGGACACGGTCGTGTATGTAATAGAAATGAGATGATTAATGAGATTGTAAAAAAATAACATAACAAAAATACACAGAAAAAAAAAACTGTGATTGACCAGTCAATAATGACTCTGAGGGAATTAAAAAAATTCCAATGTGCATTGTATGTCCAAGGCATCGCAAACATTCTAAAATTTGATAGTAATTGCCCATATTTACTCTTTGATCCCAAAAGTAATAACACTAATGATAATATCGAGCATCAACAACTTGCCTGTGGGTGCAACAGGTGGATCATCAACCAAATTGGTAGCCGGAATGGGAACATCCTCTTGACCCCCACTAATGTCCTCACAGACCAACCTTACCCAATAAAACAATAGAATGTAATTACACTTTCAATTTGCAATTCAGTTTAAAAGTCATTAACATTTTAATTGTTTTTTCTTCATATACCCGCGTATTTCTGAAAGAGACTGCGGTACACGCCCATTAATAAATTGAACCTGTCACAGGAGTTAAGAATCATATTAAAGAAAGAAAAAAGAATCTCCCATAAACAGTTGCTCACTAGTTAAGCATGCAAAAGTATGCCAAAATGAAAATGAGATGTGATTTAGGATCTGAAAAGAGGAACAGCCAACTAAGATATATTGCAAACCCAAAGAAAGATATATAAGAAATAAGACTTGGTTAGCTCTAATAATCTCTTCTGCATCATGAGTTTTCAAAAAGACATATATTTCCAGAAAATACACTAATCCAGTATAATAAACCTATAAATGGCAGCATATGAAAAAAAAAATAGACTATATGATGAAACAAACTAGTTCCTCCTTCTATAACTAATATGACAAACTGGAACACTAACACAAGATTTTCTACATAAGATTCAAATAAAAATCATCACAAATATGGCCTCGAATGATGTTCTATGTGTAACCTGGTTTGTGGTCAACGCTGGCTGTCCATCAGCCCGCCTAAGACGATACTTAAACACAGTAAATCCAGAAATACCCTTCTCTGCCCAATACTGAACAACCTGTAAAATGATAATAAAAACGAACAGATAAATCTACTAGCTCAATTATTAAAGTGAATAAATCCAGCAGAATACCAATAAACAAGCAGTAACTAAGATATTCAAAGTGAAAGCAATAGTTTGTTGACATCATAGGAAGTAAATCTTAAAGAACATGCTTCAGATGATTTTACCTTGTACAAGCCATCATAAGTGTAAAGTTTTCCACAGTAACTACTTTTACATTCATGGCCACGAACTACTCTAACAAGTACACATTGCTCCACACAATTCTGCAATTTGTGAGAATATATGAAAGCCTTAGATAACACTTCCACACCCACACCTATAAACAGGTGTTTGTGGTCATTCATTGAGACCTATACAGGAGATAAGAAAACTAATATATGGAAAAACCAGTTTAAAATAGGAATTACAAATGTGACCCAAGATCATTTAAAACTAAGTGTCTCGTATATGCAAGTGTACCCATCCTTCCTTTCTTGACTCTTAATCTCTTAAGCTGATTTCTTAGGAGGGGAGGGGAGGAAGCTCAAGGCTAGACTTTTGCCAAATAAATCAATTCTGAATTAAGATATTATTCATCTGTGGATGCATTGCAAAGTTTTTTTATCAGGCAAAAACAAGAGCCCGCAGTGAACAAAAACTATGCATATGCATATATGAGTCCTTCTCTAATAGGGACCTTCAATGAGGATGTTAAACAAGGTCATCTTTGTCAACGGTTCTCTGATAATGAAGATAATCAAATTGCTAATTCAAAGTTGGCTGAAAAAGGGACAGTCCACATCACTGGATCATCTCTGATTTGACAGTATTTTTATTCCTTAGTGTTGGTAAACACATGGGAAATCAAGAATTGAAGCAATTCTAATACCCATGTGACAGTAAACACACGGAAGTCAATAACTGGAATAATTCCAATGCTCATTCCATGCAAGTAAACATGCCAATCCAACTAGCAAACGAAGATTAAAGTAGAAACTAGAAGACTTTGACTACACACCTTGAGCGCCAAATTACCACGTTCCAAAACTTGGTCTTGAATTTGACGCTTATCACCTGTTAAATTATGGCCACCTTGACCGGTATACACAACATCCTCAGCATTATCCAAATCATCCTCATACATGCCTGATATGACAATGGCCACTGCAAGTGGGAATGTATAGTTACTGTACTCCTGCATTATCAACAAGGGGAAACCTGAAGTTGCCTTTTGATTTCTTCCATTAGACTAGAACATCATAAAAGAGAAAAAAAAGGACTAACATCAATCCCTTTGGACTATTTGGTATATTGGACCACCAATCACATTAAGGACAACTCCCCCCAACCCCGCTAACAACAAAACACGAATAAAGAAATAATATCTGAGTTATAATCAAGAAAACTGCAGTTTTCATTATTAAGTGTCTGAGTCCGAAGAGAAAAAGGATGCATTACCCCTTTACTGTAGGATTGCCCCATATAATCTATCCCGTTCAGCCAATGGCTGTGGAAACCAACAGCAACCATTTCAGCCCGAGAATAGAACTGATGCCCAACATCAATACCTGCCATCCAGGGAAATTTCAGCACCCGCAAATTAAAAGCTTTGAAAACAATAATCAAACATATATATTTCTTAATCAAAGTTATCATCTCATAAACATATCAAAATAATACCAAAATGTATTTCAGTCTACAAAACCCAACAAAAGCACATGGCATATAGTCAAAATTAACCAAGTGAGAGCCACAAACCTGGAATGCTTCCAATTCTTTTAGTGCCTCGCAAAATTTCTTTGTTCTCCAACATCTGCTAGACATTTTTAGTTTGAAGCCAGATACAAACAGGGGCAGATTACATCAGACCTTGTATCCACAAATACTAATCAACACATTCCCATCAGGAACATCAATTTTTAAATTGTTAACGCAAACTTTATTAATAAAGAAAAGGTACAAATAGGATAGCCGAACAAGATGTCCACCAAAACCAGGTTAGGCTAAAAACACATTACATTCAAATCAAAGCTTTCCTCCAATCAATAAGAATGACTAAAAGGAAACTCTCTAAAATGTTTACACAAAGATGCCCAAGAGAAGCTAAAAACTTAATTATATCCCGAAGTTAATCCACCTCCTCCTCCTTGCCCTCGTACAACCTCTTATTACTTTCCAACTGAGCAGGAACACCATTGGATCTTAGTACCCCAAAAAATAAAAATCATATGTATAGCAGTTTGCAAACCAATAGAAAATAGTCGTAACACAACCACTGACACCAGCATTGATATACTTTTGAATACCTAAGAACAGTACTTCAGCATCTCCTTACAAAATAGATGTAATTTGAACAGCATTTGTAACTTTAAATCACCTTAAGATACACATATTTATCTTTGGAAAGGCTTAGTATGGCATAAAAATTCGTCTGAATTCAAAATATGACATTACGAAAACACAAAGGAAATTTTGCATATAAATGTGATAAAGTGGGGAAAACAACACCAGGCAATGCATGCCAAGCTTCATGAGAGGCAAGATGTTTACTTGCCTTAGTTAATGCCTTCAAATCCGGTCGTTTTGCTTTTCCCACCTTTGTGTCTGGCGAGGAAGCCTCTTTCTGCAGAAATTTATTCATTAGGGAAACATATTAAGGACCGATTTGATTAATCTCAAGACCACAAGAATGTTAAGCACAGAGTATTAAACAGAAACTGACCTTAGAATTTTTTGAAGATTTCGAGGCTTTCTTTGAAGATTTTGAGGCTTTCTTTGAAGATGCGGAGGCTTTATTATCAGCTTCCACTTTTCTGCACCTCTTCTCCTCTTCCTATGAATAACATTAAACAAACATTAGACATTGGACATTTCACATTTGAACATGAAAATAGGGTGATAGCTGAGCTCAAGCCTCAAGAGGACAAACCTGTACGAAATATAGATAGTGTTTATTGAACAACCTCAGGGTCTCTTTGACCTTAACGTGGTCGCTCTTCTCGACCAAAGGATCAGAGGGTTTGCCGGTTCCACCTTCTAAAGCGCCATTAGAGCTAGCCTCCTGGGCCTCATTTTCTGCATGGGACCTTCTTCTACCATAAACATTGGCTCTTTTGCTAAGGCCACCTCCTTCTCTGTCTCCATCTTCGTGTTCATCAAGTAGTTGCACTCTGCGACGGACCAGGAGTTCCTTTTGGGGTCTCGGTTTCCCCTGAAGCCGAGAACTGGCCCTCCTCGGCGGAGGCGATGAAATCTCAGCGTCTGCGTCTGCTTGAGCATCTATGGAGCTCTGAACCAACGATTGGACAACCATTTTCCACCCTTGCAAATGTCTGGTGGTTTTAGGGTTTTTCAGAAACTGCAAGACACAAACAAATAAAATATACAAAAAATGTTGGGAGGCCTGGCTTGGGAGCAGAGAGAGAGAAAAGAGTGTGTGTGGATGTGTGTGGGTGGGTGGGTGGGTGTATTTGTGGGTTCTCTCTTGCGTCACTGTGGACTGTTGAGTGCTGGTATTGAAGGAGTACGGACGGGCCCTTATTCCCGCGCTCGCCTCTTCATCTCTCTCTCCATTTCCTTTCCTCCCTCTTCCTCCCACACTCGCTTTCACTTTTTGAGGCTTGAGCGCTCCTCAGATTTGGTTTTGGCCTTTCCGAGGGTGGAAGGGTATGCTAGTAAAAACCAGATAGCCATTTCCGGTTTTAGATATATTTTTATTTCGTAATGTAAATTTTTGGACATATGCCTACTTGTAAATTGGTTTTTGGCAAAATAAAAATACGAAATCAGCCTCCCTCGGAAAAAGGAAAGGAAATGAGATTACCAAATCAACCCTACAATAGTATTTTTGCTCACTTTAAGTGTACCAGCATCATCCTTGTTCTCAACATTTAACTTATGCCTATAAACATAACAATAGTTTCACAAATACAAAGTAAATAATTAACTATGGTTATATGCTTATGAACACATGTCAAATATTGAGAATGATAATGAAGATATTCATTTAATAAAAATGGTGAGCAAAAATATTTCCTGCAAATACACCTCCACTTTTTCTTCAACTATCTCAAATCATATTTAGGGCACACTTTCTATGTAAGAGAGTTAGGATTAAGGGGTATAGTAGAAACTCATATTTATCTCATATCAAAAACCCTGAAAATGTTAATACTTAACAAAAATATTAGAACACCACAATTAAATACAATGAGGAAATAGTATTTAAAATAATAATTTAATAAAACAAATTACATTTAAGTAATCTAGGAAAAATATTTACTGCCCATTACACCCACATCCCTCTCCCCACTACACCCATATTCTTCCTTTTTTTTATGTCTATATATTACACTAATTAAATAATATTTATATAATAATACAAATTAAAATTTTTATTTAAAAAAAGTGTCAAAAGTAATTTATATATATAAAGCAAAAGTTGGAGAATGGTAAACATTCAAAATACCAGAAGATTCCCTTGGTTAATGCAAATATTAAGAATTGAAATTATTAATTAAATGAGGATAATATGGTAAATTCATACTTTTTCATATTAAAAAATTAAAATTAAAAGACAACAAATCAGATAATGGATCCTATTTTTATGAAACACAACTACCTATTATCTTTTTTAATTTTAAAATAATTTTAAATTTTTTAAAAAAAAGCCTCTCGCATGCGGAGAGGCTTGTTTTTCTAAAATGAAATGTACATGCAAAAGATAAGAAGAAGACAAAATCAATCATCACACACATGAGGCTAGTTAATATAAAGATTGAGGCATCAAACTGTGAAATATTACCTGAAGAAATAAAAAATCATAGATTAACTAATACAACAATTTAATAGAACAAGGGTAAAAGTTGGTGGCATACACTTAGAACATCTCCAAAAGCTATTGTAACATCCCACATTGACCAACGGAAAGGGGGTGATGTGCCTTATATGTACATGTCTGCCCCCATCTAACACGAGGCTTTTTGGAAACTCACTGGCTTCGGAGTCATGAGAACTCCGAAGTTAAGCGAGTTAGGGCTAGAGCAATCCCAGGATGGGTGACCCACTGGGAAGTTGTTCGTGATCTCCCAGAAACAAAATCGTGAGGGCAGAGAGGGGGCTCAAAGCATACAATATCGTGCTACGACGGAGCCGATCATAGGATGTGACAATTTAGTATCAGAGCCACTAAGCCGTGTGGTGCGAGTGTGTCGACGAGGACGTCGGGTTCTTGAGATGGGTGAATTGTCATATCCCAAGATCGGTTTCGCCGTAGCACGATATTGTCCGCTTTGAACCCCCCTCTCTACCCTCACGGTTTTGTTTCTGGGAGATCACGAACAACTTCCCAGTGGGTCACCCATCCTGGGATTGCTCTAGCCTCAACTCGCTTAACTTCAGAGTTATCATAACTCCAAAGTTAGTGAGCTCCCAAAAGGCCTTGTGTTAGATGGAGGCGGGCATGTACATATAAGCGGACAATATCGTGCTACGGCGGAGCCGATCCCGGGATATGACAATTTGATATCAGAGCCACTCTACCGTGTGGTGCGAGTGTGCCGACGAGGATGTCTGACCCTTGAGAATGGTGGATTGTAACATCCCACATTAACAAACAGAGAGGGGGTGATATGCCTTATATGTACATGCCCCCCTTCATCTAGCACGAGGCCTTTTGGGAGCCCACTGGCTTCGGAGTCATGAGATATCCGAAGTTAAGCGAGTTGGGGCTAGAGCAATCCCAGGATGGGTAACCTACTGGGAAGTTGCTCGTAAGCTCCCATAAACAAAACCGTGATGGCAGAGAGGGGGGCCCAAAGGGGACAACATCTTTCTCTCTCTTCAGGATTGGTAAGTCGACTTTGGCTCTTCAAACATTTAATTTTACTTTGGAAAAACGAAACCTACTTTGAAAATGTTAAAAACGTGCAATTTTTCTTTTCATATAATAAATACATAGACATTTTTTCCTTTTTTTTCTTCTTATTTTTCATTCTTTTTCATGGTATTACATTTATTGAATTGACGAGTTTGTTGAAGCAAATATTATTCAAGTCGCAAATAAGACTTTTCAAATTGTCATATAGGTCAACAAACGTCAAAAATTTTATTTGTTACTACTGTTGGAGATGCTCTTAATAAATTAGGGTCAAAGTTAGTGACATACACTTATGCTACCATTACTCACTCATTCAATGAGCCACGCGGACATTTTGCTAACTTTTTGAATTTTGAATTAAAAAAATAAAGAGAAGACTCTCATTGAATGGGAAAATCTACAATTATGTTCTCTCGTTTTTGGTTAACATTTACTAAAAACATACAAAAACTATTTTAGGAGCTCTATATAAAATTTGAACTTCAACCATACTTTCTAATATAGGAAGTCATAAATATACAAATATTTTTTAATTTAATATAATTAGTCAATCTCTATAAAAAAAAAATAATAAATAAATAAAATAATATTAATTAAAATTTTAAAATATGCATAAAACAACACATGATTAAATTATAGGTAGTCACTGGGAGGAGTCCTTTTTTCCTCTTCAAATTTAGAGCATTCACAATGGACTTCCCAAACCTTTAATTAATATTGCCTATTTTTTATATGAATTTTTTTATTATTATCGAGATTGACCATTTACATTGAATTAAAAAAATTTATAGCATTTATGACTCCATAAACTAGAAAGTATGATTGAAGTTGAAATTTTATAGAGAGCTCATAAAATAGTTTTTGTGTGTTTTAAACTAAATTTTAACTAAAAAAATAGAGAGCATGATTGTAGATGCTCTTAGGAGCTCTTAGAGATCTCCTTATTTTAGGAGGTGGATATGGAGCATGGTTGAAGTTGTATTTTTCTAATTTCTCTCTAAAATTTGTTTAATGAGATGATTTAAGGAGCCTATTAGGGATGTTCTGAGATAGGCAAAACTATTTTCTTTTCAACTATTTCATATAAACGATTGTTTAAACTATTCTAAATAAATCTAATCTACGAAAAACTAGAATTCGAATTTATATAAAATAGAACGAACTTACTACCTTAGATCGACTAACCCAATCTAGATTTACCTGTTTGTTGGGCGTCATGTTTCCACAAACGAGGATTTACCTGTTTGCTTTGATTGTATTATATTGTCTGAGATGGGTACAAGACAACAACGCAATGCTGTCGTTTTTTAAAGCCATTTATCTAATTGGTTGGGTGGCCATCAGTCTCACATTCACATGTAATTGAAATTTTGAATTTCGACTTGTTGGAGTTGGACCTCAAGGCCCATGGTCTCCTCGGGCCTCAGATAGTAAACAGTAAACTCAATCAATTCTAGTATTTTATCTCCATCTATGTGTGTGTGTGTGTGGAGCGACCAATGGCAGCTAAAGTGTTATCGTCCCCTCCGCACCCACAGCTAAACCCAAATCCTCACAGTTATCCATCATCTCGTCCTCTGAAAATACTCCAAGCCAAAGCCACGAGAGATGTAACCCAGAAGCAGAAGCAGCCATGGTGGCTGCTGAGTCAAGTTTCCTCAAGAACAAGAGCCAACAAGAAGAGACAGCTGCAGGTTGTTGGTGCCTTGAGCTCCTCCCTCCACGACTGCGAGTCTCTTGTTACTTCCTCTCTACTAGTCTTGCTGCAGGAACCACCATCATCTTCATCATCATCATTGTTTGTGGTTGCTGCAGACAGCGTGGGTTATTCCTTGGCCAGTTACTACACTTCCTTGGGTCTCTTCGTCCTCTCTGTTCCAGGCCTTTGGTCCCTCATCAAACGTTCTGTTAAATCCAAGGTACGCCATTTCAGCTGCAATTTCACTTTTTACATCAATTATTATATTATATTATATTATATATGTGCCTGGACCATCAATTTTTCCACTTAAACCAAACCAAACCATCATGGACTTGGGCTGATGCTGAGCCTGAAATATGTGTTTCAGGTTGTGCAGAAGACATTTATAGGTGAAGAGAAGAAGGCACCGAGTCAGGTCGCAGGTGAAATTTTGTCATTCTTCACTCGAAACAATTTTGTGGTCACTGATAGAGGAGAGACCATCACGTAAGCCACCCACCTTATCCTCCTCCTCCTCCTCAATTATTTCTCTCTCAACTCTCATACATACTAATACTATTACTAAGATCACTATCTATGGCTATCTTATCTTATCTATGCAATATTGAATAATGATATCAGTAATTAATTATATATAGTCTCCTCCTCCTGTCCTGATGGGTTGATACAGAACAACAGAACATACTCATTGCATTTTAGTTCCAATCCTGAGTCGAATGAAGATGATTCTGAACGCCAGCCGTGTTTGGAACTGGAGGAGCCTGCCTGCCTGCCTGCCTGCCTGCAACTAAGATAGATAGATGTTTAAATTTGTTGTTGTTTGCTTGCTAATTAAGGAGGAGTTGTGTACTAACATGACATCTATTGATATGCTCAATTTTTCTGTTGATCTTGAATGAAGGTTTGAAGGCATGATGGTTCCAAGTCGAGGCCAAGCTGCATTGCTTACTTTCTGCACCTGCATCAGCCTGGCAAGCGTAGCTCTTGTCCTTACAATAACTGTTCCAGATGTCGGCAATAATTGGTTTTGGATCACCACCTTAAGTCCCTTGGCGTAAGTGCAGCAGTAGCAGTCACCCACCCACACTCTTCCTCCTCTCGCTTTTTTTCTTCATACAATGCTTTTGGTTTTGGTTTTGGCTAAGGAATTCTCTGTCAAATCTCTCGCATCTAATGTTCCCTTTTAAAAATGGAACACAGGGGAGCATATTACTGGAAACGGGCATCCAGAAAGGAGCAGATCAAGGTCAAAATGATGGTCATAGATGACGACGGTGCACAGTCAGAGATCATCGTTCAAGGGGATGACCAGCAAGTAGAGCAAATGAGAAAGGAGCTTCAACTCAGTGAGAAAGGCATGGTGTATGTTAAGGGCATATTCGAGAGATAATAACCGTGTGGCTCAGGCTCGGGCTCAGAGAGGTAGACTACTACTTGAAAGGAAATGAGGATCTTCTTCTATTGGCTTGGATCCTAATTTAAAGATTTTGAGATGTATACACAACCATAAAATTTGACCAATTATATAGCTGTGAGCTGCTACTACTAGATTTATTCAGTTGGATTACAAATTATGTCATCCGCTTAGTAAGGGAAAAATTGAAACCCCTCTCTATCCAATCCCCTTTCAGGCTTTTAGGAGTCGCCCAAATTATGGTACAAACATCTCTATCAATATCCTCAGATCAGATGCCCAACCCCCTAATGCTATAATGAACAAGACAGAGAGCGCCATAATGCAATTTGGTAACAATAATAAGCCTCAACAGATAACTAAATAAAGTTTCCTCGATTCATAAATAACCAAATAAATAAATAAAAACATCCTCAGCTCAGCAAAGTTTCAAACTTTCGATACAGTTCATGCTCAGCAAAGGCCAAGGCAACTTATTGAGAATCCATAGCAACACCACCCAGCAAGAGTTAAATATCCCAGTTACATAATATTTCCAGACATCCCAAAGGGGGAAGAGGGCAAAAACAAAAATGTCTGTAACAAATCTTCGACATTATCTGATTAAATTACGAGAAAAAAAAAACCTTATCCCAGAAACAACCGGTTTGCTAGAGAACAACCCCAAGGTTTTTTAACCAATCAATAACTTGTTCTCATCCAAGAAGGTATATGTGGGTACCTCCAAGTTGTATGGTGCTGGTCCCTTGCGGATCCTTCCAGAAACATCATAGTGGGAACCATGGCATGGGCAAAACCATCCACCAAAGTCACCAGCATTTGGCAAGGGAATGCAGCCCAGATGTGTGCAGACCCCAACAACAATAAGCCATTCTGGGTTTTTGACCCTCTCAGCATCTTGCTGGGGATCACGAAGAGAATTAACATCTACACTATTCGCCAGCTTGATATCATCGTCAGTTCGGCGCCTGATGAAGACTGGCTTTCCACGCCACTTCACAGTCACAGTTGCACCTGGTTCTATGCTGGAGAGATCAACCTCGAGCGAGGCCATGGCAAGAACATCCTTACTGGCTGACATGCTTAGCACAAACTTGAGGACAAGCAGACGAATCAGAGAAGCATAGACAAACCTACCGCCTGTGAGGACAAAGTAGGCAAATGCCCGCTTGCTGGGGTCACCTGGAGGGTAACGCTCATGGTTGTAATCATCATAAACTATCTTTGAAGTAGGATTCTTAACAGCTGCCACAGTTGGAGGAACATCTGGAACTAAATTGTTGTCCTTCGATGGGGTCAGTGAATCAGAAGCAAAACCTGAAGCAACCAATTCATTCAGAACAAAAGCAATATGACATAGAAAGCCATGCATTATATGTATGGTTTAATATAGACTTAAATCATTACTTAAAGAAGTAAATTTTAGAACAGCTATTAAAAATTTCAAATAGCCACTAACATTCAGACTGGAACTTGACGCTTCATGACCTTTTTTCTTGGTCTTCCTGTTCTTTTCTTTTTTATTCTCTTTTCCAATACGTAACTTGCAACTTCAAGATCAAAAGACCAATATACATTATTATTTGTGAAGGCATGCACCTCTTACAGAAAGAAAGCTAGAAGATACTCTACATAATTTCAAAGTTCACTCTCTTATTAAACACAAGTTTGACAAACAACCAACATCAAAATAAGGCAATCTAAACTCTAATGAATCAATCCATTATAGGTAGCAAATTATATTCAGAATCCATGGGAGCTAAACATAAACTAACATATTTATTGTTCAGCTCAGAAAGAATGCACATATGATACAAACACAAACCCAAGCACAATATCAAGCACAAAACACAATTGCACATTCTCGGAAGCCAGACTATCGAAACGCCCAAAAGGAAGTGATAAAATTTTGATGAATTCCTAGATAGATATTATGGGGGAAACCCTAAATAAGCATTTGCCAAGAAATAGGGAAGAGGAATGAGGGAAACCCTAACCTCTGGAAGGAAGATAGAAGTCAGTAGTGAAATAGATGGATCTGAGGTCATCGGAGGAGTCACGGCCGTCGATGAGATTCCGAGACAGGACAGAGGAGGAGGCGGTGGCGGCCTGATTGGGCCTCCATGGCGACGCAGACAAAGAACAGAGCCTCCTCGCCGCAACCCTCAACATCTTCTTCTTCTTCTTATTATTAATATTATTATTATTAATATTCTGATTCTGGGTTAAGGTTTAATAGCCTTGCGCTGCGAAATGGTCGTGTTTGGGTTAGCCCAACAAATGCAGCGAGTACTGTGGAGAGAGATAGAGAGAGAGAGAGAGGGATGGGGATAAAATAGGCAAACCAAAATTTCCCAGGCGATGGGATTTTGGGAACATGGGGGAAATGAAAATTGACCGTGTGGTCGATTTATTTGGCGGGTGGCCCTGATTTTGGCACGTCATCATCACATTTACTCCGTTTTTTTGTTTTGTTTTTGGGCTCAAGTATATTTCTGATTTAATAATTACTTTGAAGACTTGGATTGGGCCGAGTCATCTTCAAAGAAAAGCGTGAGAGATAGAGGTTTGGGCTCAATTCAAATCCCTGATTGTCACTCCGTCGTCGAGGACTTTTGAGCTTTGGCACAGACTCGCAAACAAAAAGCAAAGCATCACAGAAAAAAGGGTAACAGAGAGAGAGTATGGAATTGGAAATGGAAGGAAATAGTGGGAACGAAGAAGAAAGTGACATCATCGGTGGAGGTGGTGGGAAAGTAAATTTATCGGCATCGGAGATAGAGTATGTGAGCTACGAAGGAGAAGATCATCTGCCGCTGATAATGGGGCTGGTGGACCAAGAACTGAGCGAACCTTACTCCATCTTCACGTACAGGTACTTCGTGTATCTGTGGCCGCAGCTGTGTTTTCTGGCATTCCACAGAGGCAAATGCGTGGGGACGGTGGTGTGCAAGATGGGAGAGCATCGCAACACATACAGAGGCTACATCGCCATGCTTGTTGTCATCAAGCCCTACAGAGGAAAAGGCATTGCTACCCAACTAGTTACCAGATCTATTCAAGTCATGATGGAATCAGGCTGTGAAGAGGTACGTTGTGGTCTGCCTGTTCTTTTCATTTTTGTGTGTGTGTGTGTGTGTGTGTAATTAATTTCATAATCTGTTCTTGAGAAATTGGGGCTTAGGGTTTTCCGCTAGAATTTAACGAATGAATGTGATTCAGGTAACACTAGAAGCAGAAGTGACAAATAAAGGAGCACTGGCGTTGTATGGGCGCCTTGGATTTATCAGGGCAAAAAGGCTTTTCCGGTACTACTTGAACGGGGTTGATGCTTTCCGTCTCAAGCTGCTGTTTCCCCCCCGCCCAGACTTACTCTCCCAGTCCCAGTCCCAGTCCCAGTCCTCCCCACCTTTACATTGCAATTTACATGAATGACCCTGGATTCAGTTTTGACACATCAGGATAAGCTCCTTTCTTTCTTTCTTGTATTCTATTAACTTGTTTTGGAATTCTCTCTTTCATTTGAATTTTCAGATGAGATGTATCTTCATTACTAGAAGTACCATTTCACTTCTTTAATCCTTTTCCAAATTGTCTTTGCTAAGTGATAAGCTAGATTAACCAATTGCTTGCTACTTGATCAAGCAATTCAAAGCTTGAGGACCAAGTTTAGGTTTACAAGGGCAAGGAAAGGAAGGTTATATTATTATTAGCAAGATGTAACTTAGGTTGCTCATCTCATCTCGTGCAATGCCATTCAACAACAAACACCCTGAAAAAGCTCCAAATCCTCTGCTGCTGTGATGTGATGTGATGTGATGTCAAGGGTTGTAAAGAATGATAGAGGGGATCGGGTGATCAACCTGCATTATTACATCAGATCAGATGCTAGGATTAGATCTTAATCACAGCAAAGCTATAATTTGTTTCTATAGTCTCTTTCTTGATCCTCTGCTTAGGAAGTGTATTTCCCTGTACTTATCATCACATCATCCCTGTTCCCTTGACATGCATGGAATTTGTTTACTCAAATCTTCAATCAACCAGACTCTTTTTTAACACATAATAATGTACCTTTAAAAAATCCAAATTCCCTTCCCACCATCAAGAATAAAAGATAAATTTCTTTAGTTTGTGATTAAGTGACTCAAATTTTACAGTCCCAGTGCATATTTTTCGACACCAGAAATATCAATATAAGGGTAACATCAGAAGATATTAAATACTTAATCGTCGTCTTTCTATCTTTCTATCTTTCTATCTTTCAAGAATCATTACATATGTATTTGAGAAAATAAAAGAAAAGAAAGTTATAAAATCCAATTGCTTACGAATATGATACATAGAATAATGATATTAATATCTCGTACATATCATTTTCTTTTTTAACCATTAAATGGGGTACATGTCTCTCCAAAAAAGAGAGGAAGAGTTACATATATATAAGAAAAGGATAAAACGTTTACTTGAGGGCCAAAAGTCCACGGGGTCCAACCAAAGACCACCAATTCCAAACATTGCCGTCAAGTTCCTAGTTGTGTTTTGACGGCAACTCGAAACGGCTTGCTCTCACTGTCTGCAGCCAAGCCGAAGCCCAAAAAGCATCAAAATCCGAATCATTGTTAATTTTGTTTGTTTTCTGATAAACAAATGTACGTTTCTTTTATTTTTGGTGCATAAATATAAAAATCCTTTTTACTTTTTTTGATGAGGCAACAAAAAAATTTCCCAATTTTGATCCAAAAAAAAGGTGAACTAACTTGCTAATAATTCGTTTAGGTGTGGAATTTAAATTTAAATTTGGTGATGACTATATATAATCGGAGGGCCACTCCATTCATTTGCATAATCCATGCTATTTATATTTTAACGGAATAACTGAAAATATTATGAAGTCACATTGGGTAGGTTACAAGAGAAGTAATTAATTTATAATTTTACTCAAATATGTCAAATAAAAAAAATAAAAAAAATCTCTTAATAATATTTACAACTCACACCAACAGGGGTTACTTCACGCATTTACTTAAGATCCAAAGTTTCTTCTCTAAAAAAAAAAGATCCAAAGTTTCTAACACATACTTGTCTCATGTATTCATACTCATTTATTTCCTTAGCTTTACTATTATGCCTCTTCATAATATAATGTTAAAGGGGTTAAATTGTTAATCTATACCATTAGGAGATGAATTGTTAATATGTATAACTTACAGTTATTGATTACATGAAGATAAAACAAATAATAGGGTTTGAAATCTTAATAATGACAGAAATCCTGATTGTACAATAATTATCACAAATATCTCCTAATCATATTAGGAGAGTTGACTCACGACAACATATAATAATTGCATTTGTATAAAGAATGAGAGAAAAAATACATATTATTTCATTAAACGTATTTAACTAATTTTTTAGTGTATTTGGTGAATTTGATTAAGCATACTTGTTGATTGTTTGTAACTAATTTTTCTTTTTAAGGTAGGAGTTGGTGGCTGTAATGTATAACAATGTATTATATATGTTAATTAAAAAATGCATTACAAGGGGTGATAGTTGTTTATATGTAATTGCATTTTATGTTCATGTCTTATTATAGTCCGTTTTAATATGACTTATTTAATTATAAATGGAAGATTAAACACTAATTCACTTATTTTTGCTAAATTGTGTTGTGTTGGAGTAGAGAGCCGCATATATTATAAATTAACTTCACTTTGTTTCTAGTTAAGCAATCACTTACATACTACTTATAAAAAGTAAAAAATTCACTTAATTATAATATTAACAAAAATCATACAAGATATATTAGGAAATAGAAATAAAAGGATTTTCTAGAGAATTGGGACCCGGGTGCCGCGAAATAAAAAGTCTGACCCTTCCTGCTATTACTCGTGAACTCGCCACAATATCACTGTTCCATTCTAACCCTTGCTGGCTGCAATGCAACAATCAGGTTAGATCAGGAATCGACGTAACCTTGGAGCAAACGGACAAGCTGAGTCTCGAGCCAAGCCGCGCCCAAGCGCGCGAATGAACCATTCAATGTGAAATTAACGGTTCCGCGAAACCACACTCGTCTGATATTTCTCTATCTCTCTGCCCTTCCTCTCTCCATATGCTAAAGCTGTGTGGGCGTGTGTCTCTCTCCCCTCAACTCCTCAACCCAATCCGATAATACGAAACGCTCTCCCTTTCTCTCTCCTCCTCTCTCTCTCTCTCTCTCTCTTCTCTCTCTCTCTCTCTCTCCCCGCATTAAATAGAGTATTCTTAGCGCAAAATTCCCAATCTTCTTTGGGGTTTTTACTGTGAATTTACTGCAAACCTTCGCAGCTCTAATTCGTGGCTTTCTATTGAGGCCAAAGTAACCAGATTTTTCAGGTATTGCCTTTTTCTTTTCCCTTCTCTATGCCTTCATTGTTAGGGTTCCGGTTTTCTATTTCGACAGAAGGTGCTTGAATACGTTTCTGGGATATTTATCCCTTTTCTTGAAATTTTGATATGAGGTTGGTTTTTCACTTATGATTTGATGCCTAAGTGGGTTTCTGATTGTCAGCAAATTTGTATGGGTGTTCGCGGATTGTGTCTTCCATTCATAAGTTCCTGTCGTAATATTCTTAATTTTTTATTTTATTTTAATTTGTATGGATTTTAGGTACGTTTATCTCATATGCGTGCAGTTACTTACTTTATTTCTTCGTGTGCAGTGCAGTCCTTAGTTTAATTGTTTGTTTTCACTTGTGGATTCCTTATCCACTTGCTTGTTTCTTTGTTTATCTCTTTTGAATTTATAAAGTTTCTATTAAATAAAAAATAAAAAATATTAGGTACAGTTTAAGGGTGTTTGAGTCGCATTGTGGTATCTGAGGATTAAATCCTTAAAGTAAATCATGCAACCCTCTTATTTTTGGTAAAATTTTCTATTAATAAATTGCGTTTGGACGTTGACTGTATCAGGATAGCATAGCTTACTTCCTTAAGTGCTTTGCAATTTACATGAAAAGTACGTGCACATTTTCAGACTCATAGACTGACTCCAGTTGTATTGATTTTGTTCACAGTTTGGGTCAAGTTATGAGGCCTTCTGTAATTATGGATTATAATGTACTTGCAAATACTTGATATTTTCTCTCAGGTTGCATTAAAAACGGACGACATGTGTTAGTAATATATGAGGGTATAATGTTTTGAGGGAGCTTTTTTGTTTTTGACATCTTGTGCCAATGGCCGCTGATCAACGGAGAAAGCGCTTAAATGGTGCTAGCATCATCGGCTGCAATTCTAGGGAGCAACATAAAGCAAAAAAGAAAAATATGGGCTTACTTAAAGATGATTCAGACATAAATTCTCATATTTCTCTTGAGTGGGATGGAAATCAGAAAATGGTGGTTGCCAAAAGCGATCAAATTGGCATAAGCTGGAGAGATTTGAGGCCATTTATTGATTCTACTTTCAATAGCCACAATATTTTGGCAGATGTTTTTGCCGTTCCTGAGGGAATCTATGATTTGGAAGATTTGGAAGATGTGCTTTCGTATGAGGTAGCTATAAATTTATTGTTATCCACAATTATGTATCTAAATTATGTTTTATCTCTGATAGATGCATGTAATGTGCTTTTTGTTTAAACAATGATGCAGGTTTGGCAGACTCATCTGTCAGAGAATGAGAGAAAGCATCTGATACAGTTTCTTCCTAGAGGACCAGAGGCAGAGCAAGTTGTGCAAGCATTGCTTTCTGGGGATTACTTTGACTTTGGAAACCCTTTTCTTAAATGGCATGTATTTTTATGTAATAAAGTGACTTAACTTTTTTTTCACGCTCGCACACAAACACATGTTCTTCATGCAGCCCCTTTCCTCTTCTCTTCTCCATTATTTATTTCTGTTACTTCGAAAGTGGCTGCTTCAGCCCAAATTCAAGTAATGAAATATAAAACAAGAAGATGTGGATGATTTGTATGTAGTTTTGTATAACCTTTTCGTTTCTCTTTTTTTTTTATAGATTAAATAAATGTTGCACTGCAGAGTATTACTTTTTTTAGATTAATAAAAAAATTTAATTATTTCATTTTACTTTTAAGAAAATAGGATACATGGGGTTGAGAACTGTCTGATAGTTGTACCATTCTTTTAGATTCTGTTAGATCATGGAATTTAAAACAAGAAACTTTTTCAAATTGCTTTTTGTTACTATTTTTGCAAACACGGGTTGTGGGTGTACTATATCTCAATTTTAGACGTCTAACATGAATGAAGGAAAGAGCTTCTTTTGTAGTTTTATGAGTTTTTGATAAATAGCTCCTTTTAGTGTTGATAAGTTAAATCCATAGTGTGCTGATGATTTTATCTGAAATATATGCTTTCAGGGGTGCTTCACTTTGCTCAGGTGATTTCCACCCAGATGCCATTCTCCGCAGGGAACAGTGTCTAAATACTGATAAGAAAGCATACTACAAGGAGTTGCAGAAGTATCATAATGAGTATGTGAAGCTTTCCCAATTTTTTGTTTAATATATATCATTTTTGAAAGGTGCTTTTGGGCTAATTTATACGGTCACAATGTTTTTATGGTTTTTTGGTAGTATGATTGCATATTTACTGAAGTTGAAGGAGAGATGTGCAAGCTGTAAGGATCCTGAAAAGGAAATTGTGCAGAAAATATGGAGGTTGATGCTCACTGTTTTGTTTTAATTTCTTATTTTGAGTTTAGTAGATGCCAAAATATTCCCTTCGTAACATGCACAAGCAAGTACCATATAGTAATGAGGAGAAAGTTTTCTTCGAATTGTGTTTTTCCTGTTCTCTAACAGTTATTTGTTCAGACTGATTGGTCGTTATCTTATGGGTGTTATAAATTATGCAGGTCAAGAAATGATATGGAAAAAAAAATATATTCACACGCGAATGAATCCAGATTCCGCGATCTTGAGGAAAATGCCACAGTTACATCTGAATCTTGTTCATGGGTTGCAGATGAGAAAGCTTGTAGTAGTGATAACCAGATTTCCTCAGTGGTCAAAGGGGGTAAACTTCAGAACAGGTAATACAGCTTTCTACGTTTAGTCATACCAGCGCATCTATGTGCCCCAGGTTCATTTTAGTTTTCTTAAATTGGATACCTACTTGGCTACTTTCTGTATGTCTGGTTGTAGTTTCTATGATGATTTCTGCTAGTGTATCTGTCATCTACTTTCTTTGAACTGGCATGCAGAATCTTATAGGTTGCTACTGTCTCAGGATCTACGTGAAAGGCTTCGTAAAGGACAAAGGTAGAAATGTATTGGTTACAGCAGACAGGGCAGTTAATGTAGGAGCAAGATCCAAAACAGGAGACAGGCTACATAAGCGTAATTTCTACAGTAGCGATGGTGCTAAATACATGTCATATGTTAAGGTTGGTGTTGCTTTGGTAATAAGTAAATTTTTTTGATGGATGATGCCTCAGTAGCCTAATCAGTCACCTCTCTCTAGGCTAGAGTTTTAGGATCAGTCATCACTAGTTTCCAGGTTATAAATGACCTTGTTGATTTATTTAAGCGATCCTGTAGAAAACTTAGATGTCCAGACTCCCACCTTCTGGCTTCTGAGTCTCTGACTCGACAGGATTGTCACATGCGGCTTACTAAGCAGAGACATAGAATTGTCAAATTTTTCCTGTTAAGTGGACAAATAAGTGAACTCAACTAGAATAAAGTTCTTGCATAATATTCAGGTATTAGGATTTGAACACTGTTCTCTTTAGAAGTCATTGACTATAAGTTGTTTATTTGGACGGGAATTTCTGCATAACTGACAACAACTTAGCAGATATTTACTTCCTTAACCCAGTACAGCTACAAGACACTTCCTCTCTCTCTCTCTCTCTCTCTCTCTCTCTCTCTCTCTCTCTCTCTCTGTGCACACACAAAGACATCCTTTTGCTCTATACTTGTTACTTTGGGTCATAATATAGAATGCTCTAATTTTTATGATGCTCTTGCTGATTGTGCGCTTTTAACTATTTCAGATTAGCAAAAAACAGTATGAAATTGTTAAGAGTATGAAGCAGTCTGGCAAAAGCATTCAGTCCAGGTCTCTTAACCGGGTTTTAGGTAACCTTGATAGCTTTGATGTACAACCATATGAAGTCTTTGTGGAAGAAGAGCAGAAAAAGTTGCATCAGCACTGGTTAGTGTCTTGTGAAGTAAACACATATATTTTAAGACTCTGGAGAAACATTTGATTGTCTGCCCTCCTTAAAATATAGTCTGGTTTATATAGGTTGCAATTGGCAAATAAAGATCTCCCAGCAGCTTATGCAAATTGGAAAGAAATGCATCTACAGAGGCGGCAAATGACAAAGTCTTTGGAGAAAGACATGAAAAGGAGGCTAGAGTCCCTGGTGGAGGTTTGTGATTCTGCCCTTTTGTCCTCCCCCTACCCCTCCTCTCTTCTGTTTGAGTGGATGTATCTTTATCAACCTGATGGTCATCCATGCGTTTCTCAATTACCCTGTGTCTTTATTGTTGCATGATATCTAATGTGCTGGTTTGTGATGGGATGTTCAGGATGATGGAGGTGATGAGAACCATGAGAGCTTGCTTCAGGGTGAGATAGATATTGGAGCAGAAGACCATGATTCTCCCTTGGAAGACGATGACATGTCTGAACCTGGCTTCCCACAGGGTGATGAGTGCAACCCCATGGACATGGAAGATGATGACAAGTCTTTGCAGAAGCTGACTAGTGGTGATGAGTGCAACCCCACAGATATGGATTCAGAAGAACATTCCAGTACTGAATCAGATAATGATTCAGAAAAGCATATCATTACAGAATCAGGTCATTCCCCTCCTAATTTATCTGAGTACGCGGAGAATCTGAATACTGCAAATGATACGGTAAGTCAGGGAGCCCAATTACGTACTCGTAGAGATGTCTGGAAGCCAGTTAGCATGCCACATTCTTACTATGATTCTACTGCAAGCCATGAATATTCATCTACCAGTGAGTTATCACTTGCGCATCCACAAGTTAATGAAGAGCAACGAACACACTTGGTTGCTCTGGAGTCTGACTTGCCTGTGGGAGACACTGGGAAAGATTTATTGCACAGACAATCAGAGAATGGTTCCTTCAGTTACCCAAACCAAGATCGAAATGAATTGCTTCAATCTCTCTTTAAGGGCCAGAGCATGTTACCCTATGATCATGAGCAGAAACAGACTGGGTTGGATTTCCGACCACCAACCAATGTGTTTACGGGAGAGGGTCAGTTTCGAGGGCATTTTGAGGAGCAGCAACACCAGTCACTGCCTCTGGAGCAGGCACATAAGAGAGAGAGTGAGGTTTATATGCAGCAAAACTTACCTGAGAACATTTACTCTGATGGAGGTAGATACTTAATTTCAAGGCAGGAACATCTGACTCCAATCAATGCGCAGGATTGGGCTGTCAATAGTGTTCGTATTCCAGGACCCCTCCAATCTCACTTAGATGGGGGAGAAATGTTGAGCCATAACTGGTTTTCTGGAGAGCATCAAGTTCATGGTGGATGGTCTGCATCAGGTGGTACTAGTGTCGCAAGTCACAGCATTGGGAGTGGAACTAATGCAGATCAGAGCTTATTCAGTGTTCTATCTCATTGTAACCAATTACGTTCAAGTAGCCCTTATCATCCAGTAGCCTCCACTGAGCAGTTCATTCCCCCTAGGAACTATGGAATGCCGGGTGGGGTTACTCCGAGGATTGGAAATGTTTTACCACAAGCAGCTCATGCACTTGATTACTTGGGTGGGCGTGAGGCAACTACTTCGATGATGCATGATGGGATGCAATGGATGAACTTACCTCATCAGAACTCTGGTTTACGTGATCCAATGGGGAAGCCATTCTTGAGGTCGTGGAACCAATGACATTGTTCTGCCATATTGGGTGAGAGTTCCAATATGTGGTTTGGTTCAGTGGCAGGGCGGGACAAGAGTTGTCAAATACCAGATGCATGTAGAAAGGAAAGGTGACTTGCTATACGGTGCGGAATATTTTGAGATTCCGTTGGGGGGCAAGAGATGCGAGGTTACTGGAGATTCACAGAAGATGAAAGGGCAGAGCTGGTGATAGGTTTTTGTACATACCTATACGAGGGCCAACTCTACACCATGTATATATGTTAGATGGGCAGACAGATAGCAGGGGAGTCATGGAATTATTGGACAATTCCAGGTATCTCAAATTTGTTAGTTATAAATTGAATTTTTATTTTTCATTGGGATTTCTTTATCCTTTTGTGTTCTTGAGAGAACTTTTTCTATAATTTTGGAGGCTTTTAAGTTTCTTTAGAGGCAAAAGCTTTTATATAATCAATCTCTCTTGAATACCATTATTTTGGTCGTGGGCATTTCCAAACTCTCTCTCCCTCGCTTCCCCACTCTCTTGTGGAATGTTGAGTGCTTTTACCAATCATCTTCTGAAGCTAGTGTTTTGCAGTGTTTTTAACAATGAACTTCCAAGAAACTCTATCAAATTCCACTGAATAATGCTGGATTCCAAGCTGTAAACACATGAAAATGAATTATGAAGATGTGGCTGAAATCTGAAACGTTTGGCTTTTGCTCTATCATCTATGAAAGTGTATCAAGTATGGATGGATTGCATCCAACACTGAGGAAGGAAGTACACTCCCTCCTACCAGACCAGCAACCGGCAGCCCGCAAGCATAAGCGAACCCGTTTCTGTTTTTGGTCCATTTGGATTTGATTTCACCAGAAAAAAAAAGTTATAAAGATGAAAAATGGGTTATTGCAAAATTCGGCAGGCATTGTTTGTACCTATTAGTTCTTTCTGGTTCGTAAGGGAGCTGCTATCCTTGTGATGTAGCGTTGCCGACGTCCGTATAAATTGAATTTCGATTCGCCACATACACAATTTTGACGAGAAATGTATGAAATAAAACTTCGATGAGAGATAATATAGAAAATACACATAAAAGAAAGGGCCAACGACTCAGCTAGTAGGACAACAACACAATACCTATATTTGCTAGCAGAATACCTATGTCATGTACGGTCTATGTTGAAATTCAATTAATACAAATTTATCTTCTTTAAAATTAAACTTTAAACATCTTATTATTAAGGAAGAAAAAAAAGATGTTGCAAACCTAAAATTTTAACGTATTTATTTATGTGGGTACAAACTCCCAAATAAGTTCCAAGGAAGAGAAAAAAAAAAAAAACTCCCAAGTAAGTTATGATCCTATTAATTGTGGAGTTATATTGAAGAAAGAAACTAACAGAATAGAACATGATTAATAAATGTATTTTCTTCGAATTAGACGGGTTGACATGAAACATAATCTATTGTCGTCCTATGAAGATAAGAGATATTCCCGCCCGCGCAAGAGAGAGCATGCATAAGTTTACAAAATGACATGACGACTAAAACAACCGGGGGGGGGGGGGGGGAGAGAGAGAGAGAGAGAGAGAGATGCATTATTTTAGGGGTCCGAATTTTACAGAGTCACTGCGGAGAAAAAAGATGCGGCAGTTATACTTTGATTTTCTAATATTGTCATCTGCTCCTCTCTTCCTCCTTCATTGTATTGAGTTTCTGTGCGTTTCGGATTGGCCTCATTCATTCTCGCACTCTCACTCTCACTCTCTCACTCTCTCACTGTGCTTGTGAAAAAGCCTGACTGAATGAAACAAAGTATTAGGCTAATGATACTAACAGAGGCTCAAACCAACCATCCTCCCTCCGATAGGATTTGATTTGAGTTAAGGTTCTTTTAAGGGAAGGAAGGAAGGTAAGGGGCAGAGTGCGTCGGCATTGGCATTTCGGACAAAAAAGAAAAAAAGAAGATGAAGATGGGCAACAAGAAAGAGGTGATTCGATTAGAGCGTGAATCCGTGATTCAAGTTCTCAAGCCCAAACTCATCATGACCTTGGCCAACCTCATCGGTTCCTACTTTTTCCTTTTCAACTTTCTTTGCTTTTCTTCTTCAAATATTTGTTGTTGTGGCAGCCACTGTGGCAGTGTTCATGCCATTGCCTGCCTTGCTACTTTTGTAATCTTTGCTAAACAATAGCTTTGCTGATCATGCTACTTAACTCAAGTTTCCATATTCTGCAGAACAAAGTTCTGACCGGGTTGAGTTTCTAAAGCTCTGCAAGAGAGTCGAGTACACAATTCGGGCTTGGTATCTCCTACAATTTGAAGATTTGATGGTAAGCCTTCATGTTTTCTGGTCCCTATTGACGCACAGACATTCATATATAGAATTTGATTCATTTTATTTTCTCATGTTATTATTAATATTATTGTTATTTTATTTTTTTTGTGCCACTGACTATCACAAATTAAGTTTTATTTAACACGTCTTGTCTTTACAGCAACTATATTCCCTCTTTGACCCTGTACACGGGAGTCAGAAATTGGAGCAACAGAAGCTTTCTCCTGAAGAAATTGATGTACTTGAACAAAATTTCCTCAAGTACTTATTTCAGGTTCTCTGGCTGCTTCACCTTATTCCTTTTTTTTCCCCCCTTATATGCCTGCCCCATATACAACAACCGAAAGTAACACGAAAGAACTGGAAAAAAAAAATAAAGAAAAAGAGAAGAGAAACAAGAGCTATTGTCACAACACAATCCTCAAAAGGGTAAATCTGTTTTTGAAAGTATAATAATAGCTAAACAGTATTTGCAACTATAGCAGCAAGTATGAATTTTTTAGAATTCCCATTGTTATACAGGTGATGGAAAAGAGTAATTTTAAGGTTGCAACTAATGAAGAAATTGAGGTTGCCCAGTCAGGGCAATATCTTCTAAATCTTCCCATCGTGGTTGATGAGTCTAAGGTTTGCACTTACTAAAATGTATTTGTAACTTTCAATTCAGTGAGTGAGATGCTTTTTCAATATTATATGCGTTAATGTAATTTTGATTTGTTTTGTAAGCGGCCTTCACATTTGCTGATCCCATTATAATATTGTTCCTGCTGAATGTAGCTTGACAAGCATCTTTTGAAGAAATACTTTGACAACCATCCTTACCCAAACATGCCAGATTTTGCTGATAAGGTATCTCAAATGTTGCCTAAAAATCTGCAAACATTTGGAAGTTTTAAAGCCTTCTTAAGATTTCGAGTTGCTGATAGCCTTCTTAAGATTTCGAGTTGCTGATCATGCAGCATAAATTACTGCTGCACATATTGCAATTGTCTGCCTTTTCCTTATTTGATGTTTTTTTAAAGTCTTTTTCTCGCTTCAGTACATTATCTTCAGACGCGGAATTGGACTAGATAAGACAACCGATTACTTTATCATGGAGAAAGTGGACATTATCATTGCACGTTTCTGGGCATATCTTTTACGAGTAACTAAGTAAGTGCAATTCCGAACGTGGTCTGTTGTTCACCTTCACTGGAATATGCATATTTTTGGAAGTTATGATTGAAATTTCTAATTGAGAATAGTGAAGTTGTGAACAACTTTTAAGTAATTTAAATGAGTCTAAATTTGAAGTATCATCTATTGCATTATTAGTGATTGCCATTACTAGCACTCTTGTTCACATAGCTGACAGAGATTTCAATAGTTAATGGTGTTATTATTTTCGCAGGGCTGAAAAGTTTTTTTCGAAAAGGCCAAGTGTACAATGCGAGAAGGATCCAAAAAAGGATGATGATCTTATCGCTGAACAAGATGAAGAGGACTTGTTTGTTGAACGAATCCGTCTTGAAAAAATGCAACTAAGGTTGACTATCATGCCTTCCCTCTGTTAGCACAGTACAACAGAAATTACGCTTTTCTTTAATTAAGAAAAACAACTGATTCCACATGAATTCAACATGGATAAGAATAATGACTGGAAACATGTCTTTGATTTCCCTGCAAACATGCCTTTGATTCGATTTGAGTTGAGTTTCTCGTCTCATTCTTATGGTGATTATTGCCACCTTGTGTCCTTCAGTATTCCAAATTTGCTGAGCAAGAACACAATCCAAGAGCCAACTTTTGATAGGATTATCGTTGTTTACAGGTACTTTATTTTTAATTAATTATTGTTGTGCATATTGTTTTTGGGAACAATTTTCTTCAATTTGGGTGATATTCTTGTCACAAGGTTGGGCATATCATGTTGAGAGTATTAAATTAAATTATTTAAAATGAGCGTGTAGTCTCCTTCCTCGTTGCTTGATACGACTATAATTCTATCAAATTAAATTATGACTGTTTCAGGCGAGCAAATAGTGGATCCGGAGATCAAGCAGAACGAGGAATATATGTTAAACATTTCAAACATATTCCAATGGCTGATATGGAGATTGTTCTTGTGAGTCTCTTTCTCTGCCTCTGGGTCTTGTACTCCTCATAGCTAGCCTTCTGTTCATTTTCTTTTATATTTTTCCGGTTGAAGTATACATAGACAACTAAACTAATGAGCTAGTGCATGAAACCTTTTGGCTTTTACAGCCTGAGAAGAAGAACCCAGGATTAACGCCAATGGACTGGCTCACGTTCATTGGCTCTGCTGTAGTTGGGCTGGTCAGTTTATTGATAGCAATGAAGTTGTTTGAGTCTTGGTGCACTGGTTGTCAATTTTAAATTTTGTAGAAATGCTTCTTTCTGTACGTACAGGTTGCTGTTGTTACTTCGCTTGAAATGCCTAAAGTTGATCTTTGGGTCATTTTTGCAATTATTTCCACTGTGATTGGTTACTGTGCTAAGACATACTTCAGGTGAAGTCTCTTATTATTATATTTCCTGTTTAGATATGAACATTTTTCTCTGGCAAGTGAACCTGATCGATGATTGTCTCTGTCCCCATTGATCATGACAATACTAACGGGAGTTTTGTTTCATAATCTGTATGTAGTTTTCAGCAGAACTTGGCTCAATATCAGAACTTGATAACACAG
This sequence comes from Prunus persica, assembly GCF_000346465.2. Taxonomy (NCBI): domain Eukaryota; kingdom Viridiplantae; phylum Streptophyta; class Magnoliopsida; order Rosales; family Rosaceae; genus Prunus; species Prunus persica. The sequence goes on from NC_034011.1 coordinate 27,158,909, forward strand.
TCCATGTATGAAAAACAACTGGATAGCGGAAGGGGTACTCTTCTTCACTTGTGCGACGATGTGATTCAACAGGAAGTAAGCAAAGCAGCGAGCTTGAGAAACTCTTTCTGTGAATTTTCAATGGACATTAATTAATAGTTTTTATTGATGCAACTAATTGAAAATGATAGAGACACACACCTACGTATATGTATACATACATAACATGCATACATACATTATACAAATATATAGAATAGGAGGTCAGTGCCCTCTATCTACTCCAAAGACTGAACGGATAAAAATGAAACTTGATTTGAGATTTTAAATTAGAATTCATGCAGGCTTCAGTTCAGATCCAGGAATGGATTTATGAATCACTGGTACTGGTACTCCATTTGAATTTAAGTTTTGTATATGCGTGCAGGTGAAGGAGGTGATCATTTCTTTTTATATATTAATGGAACAAGGGAAAGCTACTTTACCAGTATGCATCCCTCTCTTACATGTCTCTTCCGAGTCCGACTTAACATTTTGTCAACCTCCGAGTTACTTCTTGTTTTTATTGCAAGGCAAGAAATATAATAATAATATTATTATTTGGGGACTATTTTTTCTAGGATCTGGATAAGTGGTGTGAAGAACTAATCAAAGAACAGTTTAACGACCACTGTAATTTCGATGTGGACGATGCGGTTCAGAAGTTGGAGAAATTGGGAATTGTTACTCGGGTAAGGCTCCTACCTATGCTATGGCCTCCTCCTCCTCCTCATCATCAAACATATTCCATTTGAACCCTAATTACCGCTCCTCAACTCTTTTACCATGGTTGCTTAAATAAATATAGGATACCCTTGGACGGTATAACTGCGTTGGGCTGAAACGTGCTAACGAGATCATTGGCACCACCACTGAGGAGGTTGTCCTTAAGGCAAAACAAGATGCCACTGCTACTGCTTGATCAATCTTTATTCTTGATTCTTGTCATGTTGGCAAACTGAACAAGTTACTTGGGTTGCAGGCGATGATGATTCTGCTTTCTCAAAACAGCCCTTGTCTTCAGTAGGCTACAATCCTAGATCATTGTATTGTCTCTCAGATGAGATGGATGGAAGATTTTAACTCTTTTTTTTTGTCTTTTTTTTTTTCTTTCCTTGTTTGGAATAATTGGTCGTTTGGTAGTAAGTAATTAATAAATACAGCCCTAGATCTATCATCTGTGAAGGATGAGTTTAGTTAATTATTCCGTTCTTTTCCCATCTGGCTGGTTTTGCACGGTTCAATCAAAAAAAGTCAATGAATTTACTAAACAGAGTCCATGAAATTGCTCTGTAAACAATTGACATCTCCGAACGCACATAGCAAAGCCTCCAGAGTCTGAGTGTAGTCTGTAGAGAGATTGTTATAGTCTGTACTCTTTAAGAATCAATAGAAAAGGCAGAGGCTGACACTTGAGGCAGATGCAATTTAAGTCATTTTTTTATGTACAAACAGAAATGAAAACTGATATGATCGGAGCAAATGGGGGTTAGTTAACTTAGGACTCAGGAGGAGGAGTAGACTAGACTAGACATGTGTTGGAGAAGCATCGACCTGGCCCTGTTGACGGTGTTAAAGCAGAGGCATATATGCTCCTCAAGTTCGTTGAGGAGGTGGAGGAAATTGGGGTGGCTCTTGCTCAGCTGTTTGAGCACCTCCTGAATCGGATGCTTGTCGGTGGCAGTTCCAGTGACAGAGCCCCTCTCCAATCCAAGGCGAATCAGAAGCTTGTCTCCCTCCACCGCCGTGTGTAGACGGCGAACAAGGCGGTCAATGGTGGCAAGATCATTGTTGAGGACACAAGTACCCATGGCGGCAGCATCCAGTTGCTTCATATGGGCAACCTCCTTCTTCTCAATGGCAGTCATCATGCTGCTGCTGCTGCTGCAACTGCAACAAGAAGAGCCATTGCCATTGCCAGTGGCGGTGGGAGTGCAGCACAAAGGCGGCCCTGCAACAACGACGAGGGCGGCAGTGAGGGCATGGACAGTGATGGCGACGGCAGAGACGGCGACTCCGAGGGCAGTGCCAATGAAGCAGATGGCAGAGGCAAGAGTGGCGCGGCGAAGGAGTCGGATTCTGGAGCGGGAGGAGCGGAGGCGGGAGTCGAGCTGGTGCTTGAGCTGGGAGAAGCAGCGGAGCATGTCGTCGAAATTGTGGGAGTCGGAGTCGTCAGGGGAAGGGAAGGGGTTGTCGTGGCGGTCGAATTGGAGAAAGACTTCCAAGGCCCGACTGCACTGGGATTGGCTGAGGTTGAGGCTCAGAGACTCCTCCTCCGACTGTACAACGTCGAGGAGTTGATGGAGAGGCGCATAGAGCTCACGCGCTCGATAGACGTAGCGGTGGAGCATGAGGCATACTTGGGTGGTGTTTTCGCTCTGGTCGAAGTAGTCAGAGACCAGACGGGTGAGAGAGTTGGGCTTGGCTTGGCGAAGCGCCTCTTCCACGCACTGTCGGTTGGGCTGAAGCACTTGCTCCAAAAGAAGCCGCTGTCTCTGCCTCTGCCTCTCATGTTGGTTCTCTTTCTCCGAGTCCGAGTCCGAGTTCGAATCCAAGTCCCCCTCCACCTCATCATGGTGGTGGTGGTGGTGGTCATGGACCTCATGAATCCTAGACCAAATCTCATTGTAGGACTGGGTTTGGACGGCGAGCCTGTACTCGTGGGTGAGAGTGGCGGAGGGCGAGGCCTCAGAGCTCGTTCCTCCTAAATACCAATTACCAAATTGAATTGAATAAGTACCGACCAATCATACAAAGAAATTATATCAAGTAGAAATGCAGCAAGCAAAGCAATTGCAAGGCCCAGAGCTTGGTTGATAGTTGGTACCTTGCGATCGGGGAGGTGGGGGAGGATGAGAATGGATATCGGGAGCCGCAGCTGCAGCAGCTGGTGAGATTGAGGTTGTTGACGACGATGATTTCAGAGAGAGACATTGCAGCATATTAGAAATTAGAATGAAGGAATGAATCGCGATTTCTCGTCAATTACAATTTACAGGGACTCTCCTCAAAACATTTAAATTACTGAACGGGAAAAGCTTTACTTTTGCTCTTCAAGTTGTGTTTCCCAAATTCTAATTGACTGAACAAGCACAAGCCTCCGACCAAAAAAAAAAAGGCACAAGCCAACCTAGGGTTGAACCCTGCTCCATTTCAAGTCTTCAGTCTTATGACTCTTATCTATGATTTCTTGTCGGTAAAAAAATAATAATAAACACAAATGTAACTAGAGCCTCAACCCAACCTCCATCAAAAATCCAATTCCAATGTAATGTATATTAACAACAAATAATGGTTTATTATACAACAACGCTTGTCATCCATTTATATCAAGTAAAAATAATCAAAAAATTAATGACAGCCATTCTTTATACACTTATCAAACAGCTGAATCTCTTCTTCTCTAATGTTTCAGAAAGGAAAAAAAATAAAAACAAGTAATACAATTTCCCTTTTCTTTTTCAAGAAAAAAAAAAACACAATGTCTTTTATTTTGTCGCTCTAAATAACTGACTTCCTGGGATCACAGTGGAGGGTCCTTCCCCCATTATTGTTGTCAAGCTAATCTCTTTCTCGTGTATTCGATCTAGCTCCATTACCACATGGCTCATGGCTGGTCGCCTCTCACTTGAAGGTTCCAAACATCGCATAATCAAGTGTATGAACCCTTCCATAGCTTCACCTGTGAAGCTATTCCCCAATCTCTCATCGATGATGCACGAAACATTGCTATTATCTTGGATGTTTTGCACCTTCATACAGTACAAAAACATAAAACGACTTAGTTTAACATTTTCACACATCCAACAACAATTCACAAACCAAAAAAATGCAGCCTTTTTCAAAACATTGCTGATAACGGGTTATTTAAGTAAAGAAAAAAAAAACACAAACAAACAGTGATATTTTGAAGCAGCAGAAACAAGTAAATAACTTGCATGCATAGGATCATATGACTAGTATACCAGCAACCAACTCGCACTCAAACTTGGTCCTTCACTAATGATCTAGAGAAGAGAAGCCAATATAATTGCATAAATTGCATGCATAGGATCATGTGACTAGGCATTCCAACACTTAAATAGCATTTCGTGAAGGCAAGCACATACCCATTCAACCAGGTTCTGGTTTGAGTCGGAAGATGCCAATTCTCCTGCTTCTCGCCCACTTACTAACTCCAGAAGGAATACACCAAAGCTATATATGTCACTTTTCTCCGAAAATCGTCTAAACTCTCTCACCCTGCAAAAGTGAATGGAAATCTGGCTAAAACTGATAACTTTCCTTTATGGGGACTTGAAAGGTTATATGAAACACGGACAATCAAAAGATCAATACCCTTCACCACAACCCCACCTCAACCTTCTCCAAAAGAAAAAGAAAAGAGAGAGAGAGAGAGAGAGAGAGAGAGAGACTAATACTCTGGAGCAAGGAACATCTCATCAGCAGTCACTTGAGAAGATGGGCCTGCAATATCAACTCTTCCAAGGAAATTGCGGATTCCTGCATCTGCAACCTTAGCTAGTAGATCTTCATCTACAAGAACATTGGCTGTTTTGAAATCTTTATGCACCAGACGGGGACTCAAAGAGTGAAGATGAGCCAAACCTGCAAACAGAGAAGATCAATGAGTCCTAATAAATAGGAGAGCATTGCTTCCAGACTTCACATATCAGAAGCTGGAAATTTAGAACAATTAAAAGTCTTACAGCATCTGGCAAAAGAATTTGAGGGACCAATACTGATATTCGGATATTTTATCTAAAGAGATGAAAACCTGATACCAGGAAAGCCACAAATGCTCACTGATTTTGCAGAGGATCACCTTTAGCTGCCCCTAGAGCTATTGATAGTCGGTTCTTGAATTCTAGCTTTTTACGTGAATGCTGACCAGTGCCTGCAAAGGAAAAATTACATAGCCACATGATCAATTTTAGCATTATAGATGCAGCAATTGCATAAATTTCTAAGGTAACAACAAAATCATGGAAGGGTTTTGTACGAAATACAATACTTCATGTATAATGAATCGACACGCATATCACATGAAGTTAAAGAAACATTTATATGCTAAGCAGAGATTTATATCACCAGCATAATTTTGTCTCATAAAATAAAAAATGGTAACTGGATAGAGGGTTACCATACAGGTGACTGGAAACACTTCCACTATGAATATACTCGTACACAAGAAACTGTAGATTATTTTCCTGGCAGTAACCCAACAGAGTAACAATATGCCGATGCTGAATAGCTGAGAGATAGTGTACCTGATATAATAATCAGTTTAGTTAGATCAACCCATGAGACAATGTTCAGTGCACAAACATAAATAGGAATTCAAAGAGAGAAAATAAACTAAAGCATAACCAGTCCATCAAATTCATCAGGAGAGAAAAGTTGGTAAGGAAGACAAAACACGTTCCAAAACAAAAACTTATTCAGAATTTGCCACCAGAACTTGTAAATCCACTTCAAACACTTTATTAACAATTTTTTTTTTTCACCTGTAAGTGTAGGACCGTGATTATTACCTCATTGATAAATTCCTGACTAGGTGTTCCAGGTCGCCTTTTGATGGCTACAAGCATCCCATCTTGAAGAAAACCCATGTATACCTCCCCAAATTTTCCTTCCCCAATCAAGTTTGTATCACTGAAATTTTTTGTGGCTAGAGACAATTCTTCCATCTGAAAACGCCTTGTTTCTCGCATTGACAACTCAACCCCAGCATGTCTTCCCACTGCAAGTTATCGAAACAGATAATCAAAAGGTTGTTCTTTACACTAAGTTTGTTTCCTTTAGAAAACATACATGATTTAATAGTTACCTTGAACAGATGGATCAGAAGAACCTGTTTCTGAAGTTCTGGATACACTCCTATTGTGAGATAGACAGAACCATATGAGTATGATAGTTATGCCCACCAAAGTCACGGCTCCTGCAGCACCTCCTAATATTGCTGCAAGAGACGCTGACATTTGGTATGGGAACCACTTCAACTATGCGTGGTAATATTATTGTAAAACGAATTACCATACATTGAACCTGGAATACAGAGGATACAAAAAATCAGAATATCATAATCTAGGGGGAAGATATGCATAGAAAGCGACATTTATATCCATTAGATATCTATTTCTTTTCTAGTTTCTTTCTTGTTCCCTCATTATTGCTCCACCATCAGATGTCTAAAAAACAAGTTGGGCAGCAAGTTTTAACACTGGGATTGAGAACCTAGGGTGTAAAATTTCTTCGGAAATATTCTGAATGGAATCAAGCAAGGCACAAAGCAGTCTTTTAGAATAAGCAAATTACACCTGAAAGTTTAAAGCAATAAAATCGCAAAGCACCTGACTAATAAGTAAATGGCAGAAATGCAATGAATTTTGAAATCAAAGTTAAAGCCTTTGAAAGTAAATAAAATAGCATGCCAACTGATTTAATAGTATATAAGGTCATATACATTCAAAAGACAATAGAATTGCAGTACACTTGGCAAACTCTGGAAACAATGTATTGGATTGACTGAAAAACATGCATATTAGGATAGGATCTGATTTAAATGAAGATTAATCTAGATAGAAACGGTATTAATGAAATACGATCTGAGTCAACTTCAAACCTGCACTCCCAGAGAAGTAACCCAGCCAGATGTCTAAAAACTCGAGCTTCATTTGCCAATGACAACACGAATGAGCCTCCCAGTACAATTGTTGTCACCCAAATGAAATTTCATCACATTCCCACATGGAAAGTGAAATGGAATACTTTTGTTTGCGGTAAGACCCCAGCAAGGAAATCAAAGTTAGTCAGCAAGAAAGGATAAGAAACCCAAATAAAATTAAGGACAACTAAAGAGGAGGATATGCAGGCAGGCATCAAAAGTAAAGAAACCCAGTTATGATCAAGAGTTGCAGTTGATATTAGTATAAAGAAAGAGGCATGAATATGCAGGTCGAAATCAAAATGTAAACAGAATCGAAGCTGAGAAGCATCTATCTCTGGTGTATTTTTGATTAAATTAATGGGAAATGCAGTCTGTTGATCATCGTTGGATACAGACAATGCCGACAGAAAGTGACCTTGCGCCGACAACACTACTACTTCCCCCTCTACCAAACCACCCAACTTAACTTCATCAATATAAACTTATATGTAGTAGACCCACAAGGAAATTAAATAGAAAATAAAGCCCTTTATATTATTTTGATAGTTGAAATAGACTGAGAAAACCCCATGCAAGCAAGCAAAGTTGATTTTGAAGCAGGAAGAGAATAAAAATGAAGTGTGAACAGAAGAGAGAGAGAGAGAGAGAGAGAGTATGTGTGTCTGTCAATCTGCGTGTATTTGTATTTTTATATAATTTTTTAAAATGAATTTAGTTTCTCTCTTTTATGTGTGGGCTGTAAAGCAGAATAATAGTTGTCTGCTACTGCAAGTTGAGTTGAGAGAGAGAGAGAGAGAGAGGGTTTTTCATTTCATTCGGTTTGTGTCGTGTACAGTACAGGGCATCTTGGCTGTAAACAGATTTGCAAATCACAGTGCTGCTGCTGCTGCTGCTGCTGCTGCTGGTAGACTAGTGGCAGTGGCACAACAACAAAAACAACCCACAAGCCAAGCAGCGCATACACAGAAAAGAAAAGACAAAAAAGAATAGCGCTTGACTGCAGCAAGAAGTTAGTTAAAGTTTTGCCCAAATATACAGTCGGTATATATCTTTTCATATAAAAGCATTCAACAAAGAATATGAGAGAGAGAGAGAGAGAGAGAGAGAGAGAATCAGCTGGGCTGGGGCTTGTCTTGTGGGGTTGCTATCCCGGCCAGCCAGCTATCAGCTATGTTGACATGGCTCCTACTGAACAATTAAATAAGGCCTACACATAACTATTTTTAAATCAAATACATACAAACCATTGGCAAAGGTAACCTATACGCCTCTCCTGCCCCTTTCACCTTTCACCTTTTTTATTTTTAATTATTTTGCTCATGGAAGCTCTTCGGATTCTCATTCATTCCTCTTACCAATATCATTAAAATGATGATGATGATTACTAATAATATTATTTAAGAATTGTTGCAGTTGCGGTGCTTCAGTTTCTTTACATATGAAAAAACAACAAATTTCTCTAATTTTATTTTTCCTTGGCTCTTGTCTTGTCTTCTTGAACAAACAAAAAACAAAATATCCAATCCAAGAGAAGAAGCTGCAATTGTTTGTTGCATTTTATATAGTATGAGTATGATTGGAGGTTCTTTAATCTCCTCGACTGAAAATGTGACACCAAACAAAATGGCAATGATATTAAATCAATTAATAATGATAATATTGATAATGCAGGAGGGAGGAACCATAGATGGAAGCTTCATCTCTTAATGTCAACGTCTAAAATTATTGCGGTTCAATAATTTGTTAATAGCAAGCTTTGAGTTTGCCCTCGCTCCTTCGTCACTTCGTGTTTCTCTTGATGATCTCGCAAGTTAAGTGACGCCACTGGGTTGGGAGCGTCCACAAGTCCCATAAAAAATGGCGCATCACATGATCCCATCTGCAGGACACAATTGGCAAACGAAACGAAAGTTGGGGTCGGAAAGAGGCGGCTTTGAGCTATCTATCAATTGGAAACACGGGGCGGGAGGGACGGATGATTGTGTGTGGATATCTAATCTATTATTGACCTCACAGACAACACAATCAATCAAGGCCTTGAATTCAATGGTAATGTATACGATTAAACTTGAGCGGCCATATACAATTTACAAACAAGCTTACCAGTTAGTCCCCGCAATCCTCCTTCTCCAAGCCAAGACGACCATGACAAAAAATAAAAACATAAATCAACAAACAGAAGATGATAAGCAAAGCATAATTTACAGAGGAAATATGTTTCTGATTATATTCTACAATTACCAAGCAGCATAATTTACAAAATGTGAAACGCTCATACATAAAATATGACCTCGAAATACAACCTCGCAGTAAAGCATCACTGCATACTATCGGAGCTTAACCCTTGCCTCTTCAAATGCTGCCTTAAACGCATTTCGAGTTACTTCCCTCTGATGACAAAGCTCCATTGCTGCTTCAGCTTTCTGAGCTGCAGACTGCAACCTTTTTTCAGTCTCAATCATGTCCTTAGCTGTCTCGTCCACTCGAGTCTTTAGCTCTGACGTCTCAACCTCACAAAGAGACAGCTGGTTCTCAATTTGAAGCAGCATTTCCTTTACTCGGGAAGCCTCCTTACGAAGGGACTGTAGGTGATGATCAGAGGTCGTAAAAGCACCCACTGTATCACCATGGGTGCGCGAAATATTATCAAACCTATCTACCTCATTGTGGTACACCTTGATGAGCTCTTTGGAAGAGAGGTCATTATGAATGGACCGTTCTACTTCAGCAAGTGATGATGCACATGCAATGAACTTCCTTACACGCTCAGAAAAACGTCTATAGTCAACAGAGAGATGGTCCAAAGCAGCAAAGGTGCACTCCGCTGCCCATGTCATGGATTCATGCTGAAGTGGATCCATTGACTCAAGAAGAGTGAGCAGCAGATTCTGAATAGGCAAGGCTGCTTGCTCAAGTGCCCCCACAATTTTCCCTGTTACAACACTATCTTGTAATGGATCCAAAAGATTTTTTATGCCTGAAAGCTCGAAAAGTACACCACTCAAAGGCCGAGCATCATCCTCACTAGACATTTGTGGTGATAAATGGAAATTAGAATGTGAAGGACTATGAGGAAGGTCAACCAACCCTTCCGAATGAGACCCATATGTCTCCTTTGGAACGAAAATAGGATCAAGTGAGGGGAAAACACCTATTAGAAATTCGAACTGGAGTCAGAACCTAAGATGACAAGTGGAGAAGAAAAGATAAAAAGAGAAACGGTATGTACAATCATACTTACAACAAAACTTAGGCTTGGATGGAGGTACTGTTAAGCATCCAGAAGGGGTGAAAGCAAGCCGGCCCAACCAACCGAATATCTGAAAATCTAAAATTTGATGGGTACCATCTTTCCCCCAACCTTATCCGGAAAAAGAAAAATCAGAATGACAATGCAGCAGTAACAGCAGGAAGATAATTTCTACCAAAAGAAAGTCACAGAAGGAGAATGTTAATACTGGACAGCTACTCCAACAAAGAAATATAGAAGAAGATACCTCCCGTTAGTGTATCTCCAGCAACAGAACTGTGTCTCCAAAACTCTATCTGTTGATGATGAATTTCAGCCTGCATGGATGTTTTCTGAGAAACATGGGATGCTTTCTCCATTATAGGATCCAATAAACCTTCCTCCTGCATGACTAGGTTGTGGAGATGCTCCCTCACAACAACTTGTAGATTTGAAAAATTTGTTGAGGTTTTCATATTTGAAGTATCATCATGTTCTTCTCTCCATAACAGAGGTTCTTCTTCAATCTCTGATGGGCCAAAAGGTACAAAATTGAAAGTTGGTTCAGGTTGAGGGTTGTCAATCTTGGCAGACTCAAACGTCATCCTGTTTGGATGCTCAAAACTTAGTTCATCGTTCTCGTCCAAGTCATAGTTTACAGTCTCAACGACTTCATGACAATTCAAAGAGGGCTTGAGAGATCCATCATGTTCGCTTTCATCTAGAGAAGAAGTGAGTCCGGTATTTGCTTGACCATCATACCATAGGAAGAAAGGGCAAGCGCCATGACCCTGTCCAAGAGCCAGAAATCAATGCACATCCATACATGATAAACACAAAAACCAAGCGGAAGTATGCAAAACTCAAAAACTGAAAAGCTACGCGAGTTAGAACTAGAGAACTAAAGAACAGATAGCAGGTTAGAGAACTAAAGAACAGATAGCAGGTTGCATTGCGCGGATGAATGAATTTGTTTCAGACCTCCATGCTTACTTTTATCTTAATCCATGGGAGAAAGAGCATTTGGAACCGAACAAGACCGACTTACACAGTTTTGCCACGCAAATGTACCCAAACAGAGATGCGACCACCATCGGACGCAAGCCCTCAGAAGTTAAATAAACCATGTTAATAATTTCACATTACATTACTGGCAGGCATGAGATTAATAATGAGAGATGTGATGCAGTAAAATAGGTACAAAAAATGAGTTCAAAAAGGGATGAACAAAGAGAGAGCTTGCTTATAAATTATATTATATGGAAAAGAAAGAAGAATACGATGAGTGAAGTAGTAGGAAGGTAAGTAAGTAGGGTATGGTGTGTACATAATAATACCTTTGTGATAGGGCAGACAAAGTATAATCGACCGGCATTTGGTTCAGACGTCTCCAGCATCAACCTACAGAGTCCGGCACCGCAAGAACACATGGGGTATTCGGAACGACTGAGACTGAGACTGAGAGGGCGTCCACTTGCTCCTCCACTACCATTCTTGTTCGTCTTGAGTTCATCATACCATTTAAAGAAGCCACATTTGCAGCCCTAAATTTTCAAATTTTCAAATTTAATTGAAGTAACAGAAGAAGAAGAATATAAAAAAGAAATGATCATCATATGGTCAGTAATGAATATAAAAAAGAAGAAGAAGAAGTGAGTTGAGAGTCACATTGGGAAGGAGGTGAAGGCAAGCATAATAGATCCTTCCAGGGTTCTTGAGGCTTCGGGAGACCTTAGCAGTGCAAGGTCCGTGGCCGTTGTTGCATTCAATCTCAGGGTGATGGCAGACGTTGGGAAGAGAGGGAGGGGCTGCGGATGCGGTGGGTGTATTGAGATTGAACTTGAAGGGGCAATCTCTAACCCAATGACCTTGCCTTTTGCAGTGGAAGCATGTTGAGAAGGATGAGACTGCTTCTGCCTCTGCCTCTGCTTCTGTCTCTATGTCGGTGGAAGTGGGATCAATGTGAGGCAAGAAGCGCATTCTTTTGGAGGGGCTGGGGGTACACGGAGGATGGACTGGATCTGGAGGTGGAGAACCAGCAGCAGCGGCAGGGCTTGGGCCGCAAGGAGGAGGAGAAGGAGAAGCCATCATCGTTGATCAGATCACCCTCCGTCGCCGTCGAGTCTCTTCCTTTACCCCTCTTATTAAAACTAAAAACTAAAACGAAAATAAAGTTCAATTCCAAATTTCCTTTTGCTTTTGGAAATTGGACATAAACCCCCCCTCCCGGCTTCTGCCCCGACATACAGTCAGTAAAGTCAACTAAGTAGTCAAATCAAGTGTGTTATGTCTGCGTGGCAACACTTGCCAAGCACGCTCACAGTAAAAGCGGAACCATCCCATCCAATAATTCACTCCTTTTCTTTTTCACTGTTTACTGTTTCACCGCCATCGATGGATAAAAACCGTAAAAATGAAATAACACTATTTGACTATTTTTTTATTATTTATATTTATAAAAAAAATCAGACTTTGGCTATTCTTTTTGCAATTAAGTTTTTAGTTTTTTTTTTCAAACGCCCTTGGTTTAAGGAAAAAAGGCCGATTAGCCCCCCTTTTTTTTCTAGGAAAAAATAAAAAAAAAACCATTTCGCCTGACCGGCTCAAAAGAAATTTAAAAGTCATACGTGGTGGGCTCCAGACAAGTCATTGGTGTTTTAAGTGAATAATAGCATTTTGGAGTTTCAAGAATGAATTTTTGCATTTTAGCCTTTCGTTAGTTTACGTATTTTGGGTTTTGCATATGAATTTTTGTATTTTAGAGTTTCATGAATGAACTTTCATGTTTTAGGGTTTTGTATGAATTTTTGCATTTTGGAGTTTCAAATATTAATTTTCACTTTTTGGGTTTTGGGTTTTAATGAAACCTAAAAATGTGATAATTCATTAGAGAAACTCAAAAAAGTGAAAATTCATTAATGAAACCCATTAACAAATGCCTAAAATTCAAAAAATCATTTCTAAACCCCCAAAATTAAAAAATTCATTAGTGAAACATCAAAATATGATAATTCATTAGTGAAAATCCTAAAGTACAAAATTCATTCGAAAACTGAAATAACATGTAGGATGACTAAAAATTCATAGATGGAGAATAGGCTAATTTCAAATTATAATCAATAAATAAAAATAAACTTCGGTAGGAGGATTGATATGGCTTATCAATCCTGAAACGTGTTGTGTATAAAATAAAGGAACACGCAAAGAATTATTTTTTGTGGTAAAACCCCACCTCTGGGGAAAATCCATGGGACTATTCAGTCCAACATAAATATACTATAGAACGATGATTACAAGAAGTACTCACACACTTATCCAAGACACATTCTATATAATGTTTACCGACTTCTTCGTAACTCAATTTCTGTCACGGGATGATCTTCGACACTTCTTATGTTGAATGCAATATTGGTCACAATTGCTTCAAGCACGCCGGAGGAAAAACAGCCACCACGGTTTGGGAGCCCTCAACCGTATGAGTCACCAAACAAGCAAATCAATGCAATATGAATTATGAAGGTATTTGATAAATCACCAAGTAAACATGGAACACTTGATGATTTATCTTAAATAAAAACTCAGCTTTCCAAAGTTTATGGACTGAAAATATGATCGTGAAAGCTCTCCAAACAAAAAAGACAAAGGTCTTATTTTATAGACTTTTTCTTTTCAAGAAAGAAAACACGTTGAAAATCAAATTACTTGATTTGCACGATCTGAATAAAATCAAAAAGATATTTTCCTATTCTAATGATGCTCATGCTAAAATATGAATATGGTTTGAATGTATTAGGTTGAGTTTTATTCTTCTCCATAAGGAGGTATATATAGGAATTTACATGAGGGTTTTACAAGGAATTAGATATAATAAAGAATTAAGAAAATATCTCCTAATTGTACAATGATTTATCACTTATATAAAAATAGGAAAGTAAATTCCTTAATTAATCAAGGAAGTAAATCTCCTTGATTAATTAGGAGACTCATGTCAACACTCCTCCTTAAGTTGGTGCATATATGTCACCAATACCCAACTTGGTAAGTGAGTCATGAAATACTCTTCCACAAACATCTTTGGTTAAGATATCTGCCAGTTGATCTTCTGATTTTACGAATGGTAGGCGTATGATGTTTTTCTCAATTTTTTCTTTGATAAAATGTCTATCCACCTCAACATGTTTGGTTCGATCATGTTGAATGGGCAATATCGATAACTGACTTGTTGTTACAATGCAACTCCATTGGCTTTTCTGGCTTGAAACTCAATTCTGTCAAGAGTCTTCTGATCCACAATAATTCACAAACTCCGTGAGCCATTCCTCGATACTCTGTTTCTGCACTAGACTGAGAAACCACATTTTGCTTGTTACTCCGCCAAGTGACTAGGTTACCTCCCACAAATGTAAAGTAACCAGAAGTAGAGTGTCTATCTGGATTGGAACCAGCCCAATCAGCATCTGTATATTCAATAACTTCAAAATCTCCATTTTTTGAGAACATTAATCCTTTCCCAGGGGCTGACTTTAAGTATCTTAAGATCCGATCAACTGCATTCCTATTAGAAACACTGGGCGAATGCATAAACTGACTAACCACACTCACAGCATATGCAATATCTGGTTTATGTGTGCCAGGTATATCAACCTTCCAACAAGGCGTTGGTACTGTTCCTTATTGATTGGTTTTTGGTCCATGTCTTCACACAACTTGTGATTTATCTCAATAGGTGTGTCAGCAGGCTTACATCCAAGCATTCATGTTTCAGTGAGTAGATCCATTACACATTTCCTTTGAGACAGAAATATACCAGTTTTTGACCTTGCTACTTCTATTCCGAAAAAGTACTTCAGATCACCTAAATCCTTCACCTCAAATTCCTGAGACAAATACTTTTGCAACTTCAGTTGCTCTTCTGCGTCATTTCCTTCATCACGCTTCAAGAACAGAGTGTGATCTAATTACTCTGTATATATCCAAAATTCTTCATAGATTTAGTAAATCTGCCAAACCATGCCCTAGGAGATTGCTTATGACTTTTTGAGTTTGCAAAGTTGTTTTTTCTTGTCAGGAGCTAAATTACATCCCAGGGGTAAGTCCATATATACTTATTCTTCCAAGTCTCCATGTAAGAATGCATTTTTGACATCAAACTGATGTAGTGGCCAATCGAGATTTGCTGCTAAGGACAATAGGACTCCAATAGTGTTAATCTTGGCTACTGGGGCAAAGGTCTCCTCGTAGTCTATCACATATCTCTGTGTGTACCCCTTCGCCACCAATCTAGCTTTATATCTTTTAACGGATCCATCTGCTTTGAGTTTCACAGTATAAATCCATCTGCATCCTACTGTCTTCTTTCCATGATGTAATGGCACGAGTTCCCATGTGACATTCTTTTGGAGAGCTCACATTTCTTCATTCATAGCTTCTTTCTATTTTGGGTCTTCTAATGCTTTAGTTACACTGTTGGGGACAAATATGTCAGCCAATTGCTTTACATAGTGCACACGTGACTCTGATAATCTGCTAAGAGATATATAATTATTGATGGGGTATTTTCCTTTGGCTTTAAGATCTGCATCATATTGTACTCGAGGTTTTCCACGGTTCTTCCTTTCTGAAAGCTGATATGTAGGCTATGTGCCTTCTAAAATCAAATCATCATGGGATATTTCATTAGTGTTATCAGTTTTAGGAAAAGATGTTACCTGAATGACTTCCTCAGCAGGTGATTAGTGCGGTACTGGAGCTGAAGTGGGCAAAATCTCATAAAACGGTTCAATTTCCTCCTCATGATTTTGACAGCGTGGAGACAATGGATCGTTTTTTTCTGGCGACCGGTCTCTGTGTGCTGGCGACTGGTCATTTTGAAGCAGGGTCTCTGTAGTTGAAGAACTAAGGGGAGGCGACTGGTTGCTTTCCATTGGCGACAGGTCACTTCGATGCAGAGTAACATCCTGGGGAAAAAATCGAGAATTGGAGCAGTGGTGGATTCTCAATTCTCCTCATGGGCTGTTGAAAAATATGTGTCATGTTCCCGAAACTCAATATCTATGGAGGTAAAGACCTTCTGACTAGGTGGATGATAATACTGGTATCCTTTCTAATGAGGTGTATAGCCAATAAAAACACACTTTTTTGTTCGGGGATCCAATTTGCTTCGTTGGTGATCATGTAAGTGGACAAATACAACATAGCCGAAAATTTGGGGTTCCAGGTTTGGGGTGGGAGGTGTTTGGATATGGTGGTGAAGTGTTTGAAGTGGTGTTTGAAAATTTAGGATACTAGAGGGAATCCGATTGATAAGGTATGCTGCAGAAATAACGGATTCGCCCCAAAAGGATATTGGCATATTGGCACCAAAGAGAGAGGCACGAACGACTTCTAATAAGTGTTTGTTCTTTCTTTCAGCCACCCATTTCTGTTGGGGAGTGTAAGGGCATGAGCATTGATGTATGATGTCATGATCTTGTAAGAATTGGTTAAGATTATGGTTGAGAAATTCTTCGCCATTATCAGAACGAAGAACCTGAATTCTGCCATGAAACTGAGTCTCCACCATTTGATAAAATTGTTGAAACCTGGAACTGACTTCCCCTTTAGTTTTGAGAAGGGAAACCCAAGTCATGCGTGTGCAATCATCTATAAACCTGACAAACCATCGCGCCCCTGAAGGAGTGGCAATTTTAGCAAGTCCCCAAACATCAGAATGAACAAGAGAAAATAGAACCAAACTCTTATTTGAACTTAATGGGAACGAGACACGATGGCTCTTAGCCAAATCACACGTATCACATTGGAAGCTGGAAACATCAAGACCGAAAAATAATGATGGAAACAACTTCTTAAGATAATCGAACGAGGCATGCCCAAGACATTTATGCCATAACCAAATTTTGTCTCTCGCCCCCTCAGAACGATTTCCACTGGTTGTGAAAGTTTGACCAACCTTGTCCTCACTATCCGGTGCCCAATCCAAGTAGTAGAGTTTGCCCCTCTGAGTACCACAACCAATCGTCTTTCCTATGAGGATGTCCTGAAAAACATAATGATTCGGCCAAAATGTTACAGTACACCATAAAGTAGTAGTAAGTTGTGCAACAGATAACAAGTTATGGTTCAAAGATAGAACAAGTAATACAGAATCCATTAGCATTAGACACCACCGATGAAGTGGATGATTTTTTTCTAATAAGTTGGCCAAGATCAAATATCATGTGATCCATAGTACCCGAGTCAATAATCCATGCGAATTTTTGAGAGGACGTATGAAAAGTAAAACCTTTGGTTATAGCGATAAAAGCATGAGTCCGGGTAGTCGGGTTAACAGGATTGACCGCATGCTTTTGTGAGTCTGTAATAAAGGGGAGAATCGTAGGGTTCCTGACATCGCAGCAGAAGTAAGATGTAATATGAAAATGTGAATAATTGTGTTTGGAGGAATTTGATTTCAGGAATTGGATGTATGAATTTGATGGAGGAATTGGATTTGAGAGGTATGTGTATAAGATTTGAGGGTATGTGTTTAGGGATTTTGATAAGAGGATTTGGGGGAAAATATGAGAAATTTGATTTAGGGTTTTGGATTTGAATATGAGAAATTTGAGATAAGGGTTTAGAGGCAACCTAGGATCGATTGCTCTGATACTATGCTAAAATATGAATATGGTTTGAATGTATTAGGTTGAGTTTTATTCTTCTCCATAAGGAGGTATATATAGGAGTTTACATGAGGGTTTTACAAAGAATTAGATATAATCAAGAATTAGGAAAGTATCTCCTAATTGTATAATGATTTATCACTTATATAAAAATAGGAAAGTAAAACCCTTAATTAATCATGGAAGTAAATCTCCTTGATTAATTAGGAGACTCACGTCAATAGATCACACGTGAAGCCCAAAACAATAAGAAAGTAAAAACCCAAATAAAGGAAATTTATGATAATCCCACCATTAAAGGAGTCCTAATATTCTTAGGTCAACTGCCAAGAATATCTCAACACCTTTAATAATGTGATTTGATTACAACTTGATTTGCAAGTAAATTACTTTAAAAGATAAGTAACTTATTATGGATAAGAGAAAGAAAGAATAAGTAAAAAGATATTGCAAAATATGCTTAAATGAGATGCACTCCTAAATGGATTCTAATTGATTAAAATCAAGGAAATAAAGTCATATTAGATTCCAAAAAATGTTCATATTATAAGTGCATGAAAAATGACATGTCTTACCCTTCAGATGAAATGGCTCATAGGTGTTAAGTCACAATTTTGGAATTTGGGGATTGCTGAGCTGTTTTAATCCTGCAATTTCTGAAAATCAGAGACAACAATTTTGCTTCAACCCTACAGCTTAACGACACTTCCAAACCAATACTAAGTTCTAGGAAATGCCAACACAATTTTATACTAACAAAAACAAATAATGAGTTTTCACATTTTGGGGTTGCGCTAATTAATTTTCGCAAATTGGATTTTGTCAATGAACTGTCTCATTTTAGTGTACTTTTTTGGGTTTCGCGAATACATTTTGGCATTTATGGGTTTTGCTAATGAATTGTCGTATTTTGGGATTTCCTTAAAATCTGAAAGGCAAAAATTCAATTATGAAATTCCAAAATATGAAAATTCATGCGAAACCCTAAAACGTGAAAATTCATTCATGATGTGAAACCTTATAATGCGAAAATTCATTTAGGAAACCCCAAAATGTGAAATTTCATTAATGAAGCCCCAAAATAATTCATTAACAAAAGACTAAAATGCGAAAATTCATTCGTGAAACCCCAAAGTGTGATTATTGATTTGTGAAATCTTGGAATGTGAAAATTCATTTGTGAATTCCAAAAGTGCGAAATTTCATTAATGAAACGCCAAATGCAAAAATTCATTAGCGAAAGCATAAAACAATTATCAAGACTCAAAAGTCGACAAAAACAAAGATAATTAGCTAAGAAATATATAGAGAAACTAAGGGTGTGCATTAAATTGAGATTTTAAAAGACTATTTAGGAATAAAAAAAGTCTAGTGAATTTAAGTAGAATACTATTTAGGAATAAAAAAGTCTAGTGGATTTAAGTAGAATGTAATAACTTTATTTATGTATTTCTTTAATCAAGATTTTTTACTTATGGATTTTAAAGATTTTTATGATAGGATTTATAAGATTTGAAAGGGCCACATGGATTTCTTCCAAGGTCAACATAAGATTATTTTTTAAAAAATAGGCCCATAAAAATGAAATGCTAATATTATTTCCTTTAAAAAAAAAATCTTTATCAATAAAAATAATAATTTAAAAATTAAGAAATAATATTAAAATTCTTAAAAGATCAGGAACAAAAAAACAAAAACAAAAACTCTTTCTATGCCCCTCCATGTCTTCTATCTTGGCAGCCCACCACCCCACTACTCTTTCTTCCCTCAGCCCGACACCAACAAAGCCAATCTTCACCCTTGGCAGCCACCCTTGCACTTTTGTATGGATTTTGCAAGTAAACTCCATGCCCACCTAGTAGTTTCAGGTTTCCACAAGGACCCACAAGCTCCCACCAAACTCATCGAATCTTATGCCCAAACGGGTCCCTCCAATCCTCAACTCAAGCTTTTGAAACCTTCCCAAAACTAGATGATTTCATGTGGTGTGCTTGTGAAGTGCCTTTTTGTGGAATCACTACTTTCAAGAAGCCATTTCACTCTACCACAAAATGTTACACCATGTAACCAGCATGAACAAGTTTATATTCCCTTCCATTTTGAGAGCTTGTTCGGGATATGGTGATCTGAGTGTTGAAAGGAGGATAATAAAATGTGGGTTTGATTCTGATGAGGTGATTGAGACCTCATTATATACAGTACATGATACATCACATCGATGAATGCCAACAATTTCAATGCTTTTACTTCTCACATCTGTCAAAATCCTTTGTTTGTATCAAATCTATTTTAACAGTATAACCTAGAGTCAGCCACGCCCTTTGGGACATTGTGTCGAACAGATGTGTGTTGCTCCACATATGTTAGAAGCTTGTTTGTTTCAATTCTATGAGAAACAACTGTTTAAATTGGGGGGTTGAAGGTGATGGAGAATTCACAAGATTATGCAACACAGAGGGAGATGGGGATGGAAGGAAGGTTGTGGCTACCCCAATAGCAGATAGCTCTCTGTATTGGTGGTTTCGTCATCATGTGAGGAAAGAACATTACTTATACTCAGTGGTTGTCATTAGTGGTTTGGTCACCATGGCTGCACAACTGCTTGCGTTCAGATCAAGGTGAGGAACGAACAAGAAAAAAAAAATTCGACAGGAAAAGTTTGATGGGTTAGGGTGAGATTTAAGATAGGGCTTGGTATTTATAGCTCCCACTAAAAAATTCCACCGAATTTCACATTTTAAAAAATCATGTGAAATTAATAAATTTTTAAATACCATAAAACTTTTTGTTACTTATTTAAAGTTTTAATTGAATATCAATAGATTTCGCAACTCTCTTTTAAAAATCATAATAATCTTAATGAAATATCAAAAACTTATTTAAATTATTTAAAAGTTATAATTAAATACTATATGACTTATTTATCCTTAAATAATTTTTTAAAATCTCAATTCAATACTCACCAATTGAATCGCATTCATATTTTAAAGTGTAAAATGAATTACCCAAGAAAAACTGACACAAGTCACAAAAACTGATGGCACATGTAGCTGCCGCGTATCATTTTCTTTAATTTATTATTATTTTTCTATGATTTTAGCTTTTAAATTTCATAATAAATATATAAAAAATATAAAAAATACACCGAAAATCCTATAAACTCCTTCTTTTTTTTTTGATCAACCTATAAACTCCTTGTGACGTAATTGAATTAGTTGTCTTGGATAACGTTAGTTTTGTAGAAAGAATAAAGAATTCACCCGATAATAGTTATATTTAAAAGATTAACGAGTTTTTACAGAATACATAATTATTTTGTGTGAAAGGTAATATCATTATATCTTTTTTGGGGGTAAACATAGAGTAATACTATTTGAACGGTAAAATCTCTGAATAAAAAACTAAAGTAACAAAGAAGCTAAAAATATTAGATATTACAAAAGAAAAGAATATAAAATATTAATTTTTGACATATCGCGGGGTGGGGGGTAGGAAATTATACGTCAAATTGCTGCAGGGGAGATGAAATTCAAATTTAGAATTTTGTATTTGACACCTTCGTTGGGATGCTCAGCGTAAAACTCACGCTACAGTGGACACCCAAGAAATTAAAGAATTCTTTTCAGGAAAGAACAAATAGAAAATTTATCAGGAAAATAGAAAGTCCTATATCCTCTCTGGCTTTGCACTAGCAACCTTCTGTTCTTCGTCTGTCTGATTTTGATTACAATCACATTTTCGTTTTCATTTTTATTTTTGTATTTGTTTTTATCAGCGAGAAAGAAAAGTAGAATTTTGGAATACACACGAAACAAAATCGTATGATATCTGATCTGAGGGTGCGATGGTGATGGGCAGCTTCTTCTTTCCTGATATTGCTGCTGACGATCCCCGGCCATCTGAAGAAGAGCAATGAGGTCCGGTCGATTATGCACATTCGGCGTAGCGTAGGGCCTTCACCTCGGCATTGAAAATTCGTCTCTGCCTGCCTACTCGGTAATTCTCAGTCGTCTTCGCGTTGGATATATTTTTTTTTGACCTAAATCCTTTTCCATTTATGCATGTAATTTTGATTCTTCAATTCCATCAAATTCGAATTTGTTTTCCTCATCCTTTCTGTGCAACTTAACTGCATTTCACCGGTTCTAAGGTTTGATAATTCACTCAACTAATCCGTAGAAGAATAATAGAGTAATAGAAACAATAGCTATATACGAATACTATTACTAAAGGATGAAATACATATGTATTGGGTATTTAATTTAAGTTTCCTTTCCATTAGACAGAGTGAGTGAGTGAGAGTGAGAGAGAGAGAGAGATTGAAGGACATAGACGTACAAGTAGTGTTGTTTAGTTGTTATGCCAATGGAGGAGGAGGCAATGCAAAGCAAGGAAAAGGCAGGCCGAAGGAACGGGTGCAATCCGGTTACGAAGGGTGGCCCTGTGTCCATGGATCATGTGCTTTTGGCCCTGGGAGAGACCAAGGAACAGAGGGAGCTCAGAATTCGTAGTCTCTTTAACTTCTTTGACACCGCAAGTATTGGCTATTTGGACTACACCCTGATTGAGGCTGCCCTCTCTGCCCTCCAGATACCCTCCGAGTACAAGTATGCCAAGGATTTGTTGAATGTCTGCGATGCCAATCAAGATGGCCGTGTCGATTACCAAGAATTTAAGCGCTACATGGATGATAAAGAGCTCGAGCTCTATTGCATCTTTCAAGCCATAGATGTCGAACATAATGGTTGCATTCTCCCTGAAGAGCTCTGGGATGCACTTGTAAGGGCAGGTATTTCCATGCAATTGACTGACTCTGTTACTGCTACTACTACTACTGCTGTTGCTACTCTTCATTTTTACTATATCTTCATTCCTTCAAGCTCTCATGACTAAGCCTTTCATCTACTTGTTTGAATGTTTGTGCTTCTTAAATTTAAAGACGTCCGTCTAGTCAAGCGTAAATAGCCTCTATCTTTCTCTGATTGTATAATTCAGTTTATCAGTGTTTTTTGTTTTCTAGGAACATATCGTATCCCTTAAGACTTCAAATATAACTCTTGTCACAAAAATTATTTTCCTTCTATAAGCCACACCAGCCCCTCTTTTTCAGGAATTGAAATTGATGATGAGGAACTCGCTCGTTTTGTTGAGCGTGTTGATAAGGATAATAATGGTGTTATAACATTTGAAGAATGGAGAGATTTTCTTCTGCTTTTCCCTCATGAGGCAACCATCGAGAATATTTATCATTATTTGGAAAGGGTATGCCTTGTTGATATTGGGGAGCAGACTGTAATCCCAGAGGTCATCAGTAAGCATGTCCATGCAAGTAGATATTTGATTGCTGGGGCAGTAGCAGGAGCAACATCACGCACAGCTACTGCTCCTCTTGATCGTTTAAAGGTTGTTTTGCAAGTACAAACAAAACAAGCTCGCATTATGCCAGCAATAAGGGATATATTTAGAGAAGGGGGATTATTGGGCTTTTTCCGTGGCAATGGTTTAAATGTCTTGAAAGTGGCTCCTGAAAGTGCCATCAGGTTCTACACTTATGAAATGCTGAAAAATTTTATTGTCCATGCTAATGGTGAAGAAGATCAGGCTAATATTGGCACTGCAACTCGCCTTGTTTCTGGTGGCTTAGCAGGTGCTGTGGCACAAACTGTTATTTATCCCATGGATCTTGTTAAAACACGAATCCAAACTTATGCTGGCGAAGGTGGAAGAATTCCAAGTCTTGGAAATCTGTCTAGAGAAATATGGGTTCAGGAGGGATCCCGGGCATTTTATAGGGGCCTTGTTCCATCTCTACTTGGGATTGTCCCTTATGCTGGCATTGATCTTGCTGCTTATGAAACCTTGAAAGATATGTCCAAGAAATATATTCTGCATGACGGTGGTAAGGAGTTCATTTGTAAATTAGCTTGCACATCATCCTTTAATTATTGTCTTGCCCCAATTCTGTCATTCTGTTATGTGCTGTATTATTAATTTATTAATTTTTTTTTTGTAGAACCTGGTCCTCTTGTGCAATTGGGATGTGGGACTGTATCAGGAGCTCTTGGTGCAACATGTGTGTACCCATTGCAGGTTGTCAGGACAAGGTGCATTTTGGAAATAACAATATCTTGATGCATTGATTTTTATGATACTTGTTTCAAGTTAGTGTCTTTAAACAGACACTAATTCTGCTACTTGTTTTCAGAATGCAAGCACACACTGCATATAAAGGAATGGGCGATGTATTCAGGAGAACCTTCCAACATGAAGGGCTAAGGGGATTCTACAAAGGAATATTTCCAAATCTCCTTAAAGTAGTTCCATCTGCAAGTATTACTTATATGGTTTATGAGTCCATGAAAAAGAGTTTGGATCTGGGATAAAAGCATTATGCAGCTCCAAATAATTGACTATAGAGTTGACACATTGACAATGGTATCGTGATAAAGATGTTGAATAAGGTTCCTAATTGAATAGATCAAATCATTTTTTTTGAGTCATAGCATGAATAATAGTGCCAGCATTAGATTTCTTAAACGGGCAAAATTGGCTTGTCCGTAAATTTGGGGTGTCCCAAAACTTATATTAAGCCTTATATGCATATGCAATGGGGCATTGTTGTATTGTAACACTGAAAGTATAGTGTAACTTGAGCATATTGTAATACCTCTGGTATAAGTTATAACCATTTGCCCATTTTATGTAAAATTTTTGTAACTGATTAGGATGGTTTTTTAAGACTGCTGTCACCCGCTGCTAGCTAGCTAAATGGTAGGTTTAAGAAGCCATTTGTGCCACTTCAGGGTTTCATCGATCAGGCTGGGAAACTGCCATCTCATTCTTGCTTGAGTTGAGTGGCAGCTGGATGCCTTGCCTTGGTTAACACCTCGTACTTGTTAGTGTTGTTTGTTAGACATCTGTGTATCTATATTTGGGCTTCAAATCAGCTCTCAGACCTTTCTTCTGTATAGTTGTATGTTCCTTGTGTTCTAGTTTGAAATCTTTATCATTCCATCTCCTACCTGATATGAAAATACTGCTGCCTGATTCTTTATAGATATTCACGACATGCGATTATGGTACGATTTTCTGTTTTTGGTTACAAGACTACCATTGTCGTTATTTTTATGACACCACTGGAAAGGTTTGCAGCCCAATTTGAGTTCACAATTGGTACTCAAATATTTTGGGAAGGGAAATTGGATTAGGCCTTAGCCTAGTTTTATGATATCAAAGCCTCTATTAGTGGGGGGATTATGTTGGCCCACTTTTGGTAGGCAACAAACGGCATGCCCTTAGATTACAACTGATAAACTAGTTTAAGCGATTTTTATACAAAATTTATTTTAGGCTAATACAATAGCCCGGCCCATGCTGATTTTACGCTATTCTTCTTCTTTCTTTCTTTTTTTCATTGCCTTTTACGTCTATATTTATGCAATGGTTTTGTCACCTGTGTCCTGCCTTTAAACAAATGTCCTTTGCCATGAGATAATGAAATTCCACGGAGTGCGTCCAAATACACTTGACTCAAGTACACGCCTTACTAATATTTGTATCATATAAATACATTAAAAAACACAGGAATAAGATAAATTATAGAATACTATGATAGTATAACTACGTAGTGATATATTTTGTACACGTGTTATAATATGGATGGACAATAAATGTACTTATATTATAATATATTCACTTATATTATAACATGTGTATAAAATATAGCATGTAACCGTATTATTTTATAATCAAAGTTAAAAAAAATGAGAAGAAACAAAGTAAGTATCTATCTAGCATAATATCAGATGAGATATTATATGCTCACTCACTACTAGCAAGCAAGTAGCTGTTGCTTCGGCATCTGGTTCCTTTGATACACAGCTACATTAGTCGGTCTGATAAATTAAGATAGGTCGTCTATTAATTTGTAAATAAATAAACAATTGGGATTTGCCCCTATTAGTAAATGCTGCATCAGCATGTTTTATCTAATCCGCGTGCCACGATAGAAGTCGTGGATTATTCTTTTCTTTATGACTATGGGAAAGAAGAAAGGCTCCATACCAGCCTCCTGTGTTTTCAATCTTTGGTTTGGCTTTGGGGTGGGGAGTTGTAATGTTAACTTGACATTCGGATATTGACTAAATAAAGAATTGGGGAATGCTAGCAATCTTCTCTCTAACATTCTCTTTTGGATATTCTCTCTTCTCTTTATGACATATGTCAATTTTCTTACACTTAAAACAATGCTATTAATATATCATACAAGCTACTTTTTATTTTTCAAGTTTACCCTTATTGAATATATTGACTCTTTTGTTTTAGTTTACAACAAGCTAATCTTTTTATTTATTTTTTTACCACCTTGTTAAAAAATTAAATAAATAAAAAAAAGTCAATTTTTTTGTGTGGTTTTCTCTAGAGAAATGAAACTCCTATTTTCTCTTTGTTTCTATTGGTCATTGATAATGGCTATGTAAGCATCACATGTGCAGCTTTCGCCTTAGACAAGTTTGACTGTTTTAGTGCAAAAAAATCATCCTTCGAGCATGTTCTTAGCAGTATCAATCAATAGTTGTCTAAAATCTTTTTGTGTTTAAAAAACAGACGTCCTCTCTTGAAAAGAAAAACATACATTTTTTATATAATTAAAAAACAAACATATTTTTTTCAAATAAAACTGACGTTTTTTTTAATTATTTAATTTTTTAGGTGATAAAATAGTTACAAAATAATAGGATAAATGAAAGAAACAAAAAAGCTAATGCATTTAATAAGGGTAAATTTGAAAAATTAAAAGTAGCTTGTGTGATGCATAATGATATTGTTTGTTTTTTTTTTTTTTTTTTTTTTTTTTTTTGAGGTCCTTTCCTATTGAAAGGGGCGATAGCATATTAAACTCACACACACAACACCGATGCTAGGACTCGAACCCAGGACCTTGCCTGAGGGAGTAAATACTCCAAACCACTACACTAGTGGGTCCTTTGCTCATAATGATATTGTTTTAAGTGTAATGAAATTGACGCATGTCATAAGGAGAAGGTTAGCTAGCATTCCCCTAAATAATTTGACTGGAAGAAGTGGTTGATGATACATACATGCATCAATTCATTCATTCATGTGCATGGATCAAATCTTTTGCGTTTTTGCGTATAATTAAGGGAGATTCACTTTATACTCAATATATGAGCCCAAATTTTTTAAAAAAAAACCTATATAAAATGGACTTTAGAAACACACCAAAAGTCCATTTACAACATAACAAAAAGGCTTTTTAACTTCTTTTAAATTACAAAACTGCCATTGATTTCTTAAAACAAACTCAACCCAAAAACCTCATAAAAAAACCCAAATCACTCAATAGGGCATCAAAGTAATTTAATAATTAAAATTAAATTCAATAGGGTCAGCTGTCGTTTTTTGGATTTGTTTAAAGAAATTAAATGGTGTAGGGTTTATTTATAGTTTTAGTGATAAGAATGGGTATATGACTAAATATCTCTATAATTAAAGACTAATTGGAGAAATAAAATCATTTGCTTTACATCAGCATTCTCGATTACTTAATTATGACATGCTACTGTTCGTCCTAAAATTAACACAGGTTAATTCTTATAGTTAAAAAGCTAGTCTTATGGCTAAATAACTGAAGGCCCAAACCATTAAGGGCTTATTCAGTATCTACGAAAGCCCAAATTGTAACCAGAAATACCCAAAAGCCTTTTGGACACAAGCCAGTTGCAAACATTGACCAACGCTTGGTCAACGAGCGCTTCGGAGACAAATAGCGCTTCAGACACAAGTGTCTGATTCTACAATTCACTGTTTCGGACACAAGTGTTCGAAGCTATAGTCCAATTCAGACATAAGACATGTCCGACGCCATAGTCATGGTTTCAAACACAAGCGCTACAGTCCCTCTTCGGACATAAGAGATGTCTGATGCTATAGTCCCATTTCGGACAGAAAATGTCTGAGGTTACAACTAAAGCCAACTGAAGTGAATTAATAACCAATCTAAATGGTTGTTAATTACAGTCCATTTAAACAAACAACAATTTGAGCTTTGGGTGAAAAACAATTCAAACTGCTTTGTTTATATAGGTGGCGCGCATTAATTTCTAGCAAAGCAATAAAGAAGTCTGCTTCGACAGGGAATATTCAGTCTCTGATAGGTAAAGAATGGTAAAAAACTCAGAGCTGGCCTATTGCAGCGCCACTTGCAGAACAGTCCCAAAGTTCGAGATTAAAGAGCACCTCCCCTAATCAACTTGAAAGGCATCACACATTATCTTGTGAATTCTCTATGGTTTGAAGTAGCAGTACCCATCAAGTCATCCTTTTTCTGAAGACCTTGAAGCCTATAAATAGAGGAAGAAAACTCAGTATCAAGGATCCAACAACGAATCAATCAAACCTATTTTGAACAGCCTTCAAAATATGCTTACTCTTGACAACCTCGAAGTAACCCAGACTCAAACTCTTGCAAAACATCTCACAGCAGACCAAAGCCAAGTCTTGAATCAAATCCTCTCCGTGTCTTTGAGTTCCCAGTTGAGAACTCCTGATTGGAATTGCATTGCTATTGTTTGTAACCTATATGCTCTGCCAGCATTGCTTGGTATGATTTGATAGTTGGTCTCGATTTCCTGCTCACTTAAATCAAAACTCCTATCTATGGTTAGGACAAGTTTTGACTGCAGATATTTTGACAAACTCTCATCGGACATACCTTCTGCATTGTCTCAAGTAGATTGCAATTATGTCCGATGGAATTTGTCTCTGTCCAATGAGTCTCCTGTAGTTTTGTTGGAACCAACTTCACTTTTATTTGTACCCACTATTAAGCATATGTTGGATATATAATTACTTCATGATATTATGTCATCCATCAAACACTTTTCATGCAAGGCTTGTTATTGTACTCTTTGTCCGATGATAGTCTAAAATCATCATCCATCTTGCATTTTATTCCATAAAAGGTGAAATATTAAAGTTCTCTTCGTTGAGGCATAGAAAAGAACCTATCTAAAGCCAGACTCCCCTCTTTAGAGCACAACGGCTTTGATTAGAAGATAAGAAAACAAGAGCGCAACACTTTAATAGGCTTAATCTTCACCTCACTCCCTCTTTCTACTGGAAGAGTATCACCAGTAGTGGCACGCCTATCGCAAATCACCAGAGAACAGCTTTCGAGCCCACTCCAGGGCTTGGATCTCTCTCGCATCATTTCCTTCACCAACAAGCAACCGCTAGCTGCCAACGTATAGCCTACTAGTGGCCAGGAGCATCGCAGTGTTCAAAACCTGACGAACATATACATATGTTATTTTCCCATAAAAGAAGCCTATATAGAGATCAGTAGCATGGAAGGCGCCTCATATTCTTACTAATTATTATTTTATGTATAAACACTACTCAAAAAAATATACTTTCCCGACCAATGTAATATTTGTCGGGATAGACATTTGCCGACGAATGTTGTCGGAATAGACATGTCCCGACTAATCTTTCCAACACAAGACATTTTGTTGTAGTGAAAGAAGATGAATCAGAATCGATGCCAAATTAAAGCAGCTACACACAAGCCAGCGGAAAAGAATCAATGCCTTTGATTTGATTGGAAGCTATTCAGTTTTGCCAGCAACATCACTGAAAATTCCAATGCTATATTCATGATGATACTTATTTGAAATTTAGAAAAGGGGGTATATAACAGAGAAAGAACAGCAGCATTTTCTAGTTTCTACCCGCCAGCACCCCATATGCTTATATAAGATAGGCATGCTTACTAGTTAGTATTTATATCTAACTAGCACGAGTTATTGTGTGTATTACATATGTACATATATAATGAATACAATCATCAATATATAATTATAATTATGACGCCATTTGTTTAATTTCTTTAGTATTTTTCTGCTATTCATCCTTGTTTGTAATATCTTATTGAAATCAGGATTCAGACCCATCTTTTCTTTGAGCCGGTGAACTTGCAGATTTGGTACTTGTAAAAGATGCATATATAAATGAATGTTGAATGTTGAGAGTGAGCTGCAGGCTCCCCACATGGACATGTGGGGATCAGATCATGTCATTGTCACATTTAAATTTAATGAGGAATGGGCTTATTCTTTTTTCTTTTTTTGGGCTGAAAATATTCTTCAATAATTCCCATTTAATTTTAAAGTAATACCAAAAATAATAATAAATTGTGTGTTGGTGTTAAAAAATTAGTGTAATAAATTGATGTTGTTTGATTAGGCTTTGAATGATTTGTTAAGTAGCTAAAGCTACTTGACCAAAAAAAAAGGAGCTAAAGCTAAAGGCTTAAAGCTAAGGAAAATAAACGATACTTTTGAGTAGCTACAAGGGAAGCTTCGTCTTTCATTTTTCTTCTTTCAAGCCAAATTTAAAACATATTTACTATTGCCTAACAACTTTTTAATAGAATATAGTAAATGTCACATTAGAAAGTTAGAAGTTAGATCATCCATGCATGCTTTTAGCTAGACTTTTAAGTTCCCCTTTTCCAAAATTCCACATTAAAGCCAAAATAGAAGATGCTTCATGCGTAGCTTACCCATCATACAAAGTCATGCTCGTGAAGGAAAATAAATAATCAAGTGGAAAAAGGCGCATTAGTGCATATATATAATTCATGTGTTTAATAACTTTAATTCGGGGTGCCTTGTGTTTTATGCTGCATCTGCATGAGAGGCAGGCACAGATACTATTACTTACGAATTTGGCTCACATTACATGCATGAATGAATTCTAAAACCTGGTTTTGAGGGGTAAGCACGTTTGTTGTCAAGTGTAGTAATTAAAGAGGGAGAAGATGTTAATCATCATGATATCAGTTTACTTTAAGTTAATTGTCACACCAAAGAAATCTGTATCTGCTCAACAAATGAAAAGTAATTAAGAGAAAAACTTGTATACCACGTACGGAACGGGATAGTCCTGTTATTTCCTCGTGACTTCTTCTTGAGTACAAGTAATTCACAACACAATCGAGAGTTTCTACGAAGCCATCCAAACAAAACATATTGAGATTGAGAGACAGAAGAGAAAACCCTTCCCTTCCCTGCCCTGCCTTGGCAAGATGGATATATTTACCGATTTAATTACCAGTTATTAGTTATCACGTATAAAATAGGTGGCAGTTGGAGGACACATGACAATCGCCATACTAATTTAATTATTTGTTTAACAACAAAGTAATAAAAATAAGGGTTTGGAGTTGGGACGTTATGAAAGGAACTTGGCACGGTTTTATTATAAATGGATGCCGTCGCTCTGGTCCCGCGGAAACCTCTCTGGCCCTCAGGTCTCTCTGTTTTCTTTTTCTTGGAAATTAGACATTATTTCTATCTGTATTCTTCTTCTACCAACATTTAAAAGAATGCTGCTTTTCTTTTTGTTGCTGTAGATTCTCTTTCCCTGACACAAAGATACATACATAAATTTAACAGGGTTCAGTTGGCAACTGGCCTAGCCGCGCCTCTGTGAGTGGGAGGAAAAAAGAGCTAGGATAAATAGATAACAGATAGGATAGGACCCTAGAACAATATTGTTCTGCGTTAAAAGCTAGCTTATCTGAAGAAGCTCTTGTCTTGTGGAAGTTGGAACCCTTGGCATACAACATATATACCTATATGTGTGTGTGTGTGTATGTGTGTGTATTGGTCTCGGGGTTATTTAGAGCGCTAGGAAGTTGCTTGTTCTTGATCGAGTTTTGTTGTTATATTATGAAAGCCAATAATACTGCTGCTTCTATTTCCTCAGAATCCATACAAAACCAGGGTTCGTTTTAAAGGATTGTTTGTGTATAGAAGAATATCAATATCATGTCATCTGTGATAGCACGAACAGGGCGGCATCGGCAACGCTACGAGAACAATTTTCGCCTTGTTTCTGGGTATGCCCTTCTTTTTCATGCTAACTTTTATCCTTTTTTTCTTTTCTTTTCTTTTTTCTGGGGCACTTTAGTTTGGCTTATTGTTTATCTTTACTGTTGGCATGCTTTTTCATCGTTCCTTGTTTAATAAGTTGCAGCATTAGTCCAATTTTCCATTTGTCTCTTTGTCTCGAGTGCCTTCAAATTTAAAATCTCTTGTCAGGCTCCTCTTAATTTCTTAATGATAATATAAAAGGTATCTTTTTTACTCATCACCAAAGAAAAAGTTTAAATAAATAAAAGATATCTTCCTATCCCTGGTCTCAAAACCACTAGCGTACTTGACTTTGTGCAGGAGCCTGGAGGAGGAGAAGCATCTCCAGGTGGCAAGTTCTATGATGTAAATTAATTGTCTTCTTCTTCTCATATGAGAATATTGCGTTGCATTTTATTCTTTACACAGATGACATCAAAACAATCCCTCTCAGCATGACTTCAATTTCTTAAATAAAGTTTTTGGATTTGAGTGATATATTTTGTCTCATTTATAGAATTCTAAATCCCTAAATCATTATGATAATTACATATATATAATCACCCATTACATTATCTTGGCCTTTCTCTCCTCGGAAAGGACACCAGGATCAGCCAGCTTTATGTGGGAATTTATGATCATATATATTCACATTGCTTTAATTTTATTTTTTAATTATAAAAAAGAGAGATGATGTTGTCTGCGAAAGCTTGATGTTTGTGGTTGGTGGTTGATCACAAATAAAATCATGTGAAAGGTAATTTAAGTATATGAAAAAGGATGTTAGAGTCCAACCAAACAAAGACGTCATGGATGATCGATGGATCATAGTCTCATTGTAGTCCAAATGCTGCCTCAGTAAGAGTATCTATCTTATAGTTAAACGAAAAATTCTCTGAAGATTAAAATTAAGCAGCAATGGTACGTATATGGTACGAGGAACGGAAGGAACTGGGATCTTCTACAAGTATTTATACGTACAGAAAACCATACTTGGATCCTAGGCTGCATTTCGACGTTTGTCTAAACTAATTGTATGTATAGAAGCAGGCAGGCGTACATACGTATCATGCTTGTGTTGGGCTGCTGCAACTGATTGCCTTCTAGCTAGTACTTGTAGCTATGGGCTGAATTATTATACAATTACTTCAAATGAATTATGACTCATATACGCACCTTGTACATATATGCATGCAACAGATGTATTCCTTACCGGATGACAGAAGACGATGAAGATCACAACGGCGATATTGAAAACAGGATACAAGTTCTTATGGTTTCATCACCAGACCGTGATGACAGAGTGTTCCCAAAAGTACGTGTACTTTGATTTCCCATCCCATGATCTGCTGGCTGGTCTTGTTTCTTTATCCTGAAAAGCATTCATGCCCATGTTTTTATATATTATTCTGTTGTGATCAGGGCGGATGGGAGGATGATGAGACTGTCTTAGAAGCTGCTTGCCGTGAAGCCTTTGAGGAAGCAGGGGTGAAAGGAACACTAAGAGTATGTTCCATTAACCTAAGTATTTGTTCTTTTTTCCGTAACTTAACTTAGCTAGCCTCTTCTGTCTCAAAAAACGTAACACTGATAACGTATATAGTATAGTGCTAGCCTAAAGTTGAGAATTAACATATTATTCATTCGCCATTTGTTTGTTTTTTCAATTAGCTAACACGTTACACGGGGGATTTCTAATTTGTTCAGGAAACTCCTCTGGGAGTTTGGGAGTTCAGAAGCAAAAGTAGCCAGAAAATAGAAAGCCTGGAAGGAGGCTGCAGAGGGTACATGTTTGCATTAGAGGTCACTGAAGAGCTTGAGAGCTGGCCAGAGCAGCAAAACCGTGATAGAAAATGGGTTAGTGGGAGGAATTAACTGTTTCTGACATCTATCTATCTTATACTCTAGATGAACACATTCATTTCACAGGGATTTAATTTGTGTACGTTTATTCAATTACTCTATTATGATGTATAGCTAAACATAAAGGAGGCATTTAGACTGTGCCGGTACGAATGGATGTGTAGAGCATTGGAGGAGTTTGTGAGAGTTATGGAAGTTTCTGATGATGATGAGGGTGGAAAAATTGAGATAGGAGGAGAAGAGAAAGGGGAGGCATCTGCCAATGTCAATGCCATGCCTAGTGTTCCTGCTGTGACAGATCATCATGTGGTGGCTGAATGTCAAATAGTGTCCTCAAACTGTTGCAAAGAGATAAAGCCGCCTTCTACTAGTCAACAACTGGTCATATCAGTTCATTGTCATGGCACCTGGCTCTCAAGGGGTTTGCCATTGAGTCATTGACATGAATCATGGTCACATCCTTTCTTCCTGCTGGGCTTCAACTCTCATCTCTCTATGCCATTGCCAGTAGTGTAGGCCAGTAGCCCCTTCAATATCTCAGTCTACTCCATAAATGTTTGGTGAAACCATCTCATTTTTATCAGCTTTTAAATTCTTCTTCTTTTTCTTCTTATATGTAGTATGTAGATGCAAACTAACTTCAACTTGATGTAAAATATGTATTTTATGTATAAATGTAAGCTACATTTCGATATCCCTGATCACCTTAATATGTATATTAGCTCTTTCTCTCTCTCTCTCTCTCTCTCTCTCTCTCTGTGAAGTTTCTAATTTGTTTGCAACTAACCATTAGCTTCAGAAGCTCCTATAAAGAGCTTCATGATCATGAGTGACTAATTGATGATGATCATCGGACAGAACCAACTCTTGAGGTAGATGGACCAACAACTAAGAGCCTATGAAGTGATCAGATTCAGATTCAGAGCCATAGTTTCCTTTTTCCTCTTTCTAAGCCTGGACCAGTTGTTACCTTGACTGAAGGTGAAGCTAGCCTAGAGTAGTCAAAGATTAGATGTAAGATAATATAGGGTATGCTGATGGGTTGCATTTCCCTGAATTCATTACAAAGAAGAAATGAACCCTGCAATCTGGGCCAGGACGAGTTCTACAACAGATTTTGTGTACATAGGGCCATCAGCACATCAGTCCAAAAGAAAAGAAGATAGTCAGGCGGGCCCATGTGCGAGTGGCTTTGACTCGTTAGTTACTTGTTTTGTTTTTGGCGAATCACCAGTTAATTCGTTTTTTGCCGAAGTTATGAATTGGAAAGGGAGAAAATTCACATACACAGATATCATGAAAATTTGAACTAAAAATTATTTAGTAGCGCACTAAAGATCTGGGGCAATTCAATTAACACTCGTTACTTGTTTAGATAGTGTGCGTAATTAATTGAAATTGAATTTAATTACAAGGGAATCCAAGTAAGTATCAAACTCAAACTGCACTGAACTGATGACGATGGATACGCATAAAAAATTCAATTTTGTCAGCTCCTTCCCTCTTCCTGGAAATTCTCTTGTTGGTGCAAACTTCAAAGTGCGTACTTGACCTGTGTGTCTACTTCACGCTCCTATAATGCGTCTGGAATCCACATACAACCAACCAGATTCTCCCGCGTCCAAAACGTGTTTGATCCTATCTCTCTTACAATTCTAGGAGTGGGGGGGCGCCACGTCATAGTTCCAACTAATCATCTCACGCTCATCTATGTCTATCTGCCCAATTCATCCTTCCATGATCTCATCACCTATATATTACTCTAGACTTTATTTATTTATGAATGAGGAATGCAAAAAAGAGGGCAATACCAATATGGAATGTAACATGTTATATATTTGGTCACTTCTCAAAATTTCTCATCGTAAGGCTCAACTAGGCAACAGTTTACTATTTGCTTATTACCCCATGGTGTGAACTCCCTAGAAAAATAGGGACAAATGGGTCAATAACAAGTCCCCACCCATTGATGTTGTTAATGTGGTGGGCATCGTATAATTACAAAAGGGAAAATAGGGCCTGTATAATATTGGTGTGGTGTGGACCCAATCATGAATATATCCATAACCAATTATTATATGATAAATTTTATTGCCACCCTTCGTTCATTGAAGATAGTCTTCTTAAATGTTTAATATGGAAAAGCTAATTTCTTTTACAAAAAATAATTAAAAGTCATTTGCACAAGATAAAATGTTAAAATAATCCGACATTTTCAAAATTGGACAAATCAGTCTGGTTATTGTCCGACAATGACATAAAATAACTTTTATGTCATTGTCAAACAGTAACACGAGAGTTGTTTAATGTCACTCTCAATGAGTGACATAAGAGTTATTTATATGTCATTTTCAGACAATAACTAGATCGATTTATCTAAATTTGGAGGCACAAGTTATAACCCAAGCATCACCTTCTTGCCGAATATTAAAATATTGGATACCTTGTTGTCGAATACTGAAATTTCTTGGTTTCCCCCTCTCTGGTGGTTTTTTTGATGATATCTCACATGTCTGTGTCTTTTGAAGAGTTACTTGTTGTATGCTCTCAAGTGCCTGGTAGGCGTTAGAGGGGCACTCTCTCTAGAGAGAGAGAGAGAGAGATGGAGCTCAGTTGTCGTGCCCATCGTGTTCTCTAGCCCCGTCACCATTCACAATGGGGGATTTTACATGTTGGGGAGGAGTTTATGTGTTGTGTTGAGAATGGTGGGTGGACAATTACTAAAGGCTAATTTTGGTAAGCTGTGAACATTTCCTTCCAATAATTGAAGGGTGACAATAAAATTCCCTTTACTAGAGACAAATCATCATCAATGTGCGTTTTGAATTTGGGGGTGTGAATAAGTACTGAATAGATAAGATACATAACATCCAAAAATCGGAGGAATATGATTCCATCACTGAAATAAATTATGAATGATTATGACGAGTTGAACAGAAGATTTGACCCAATCCCCAGATGCCGAGCTCCTTCCTTTCCTCTTCCTTCCGTTGTGGATGATATCATATCATATATTTATCTTTTCTTTCTTTGGGACGTATGGTATGAAATGAAGATGAATATGAAAATATTATCGCGTATGTTATAACGTTATCGACCAAAAATAGCACCCGTTTCATGGAAGTCTTTCTCACAGGTGTGATTTGTGAAAGAAACAGACGTACGTGCGCCAAACGCGCGTCCTAATAGTCTTGCAGTAATACTAATAGGTGGCGCAGAGGGAGTGGGAGAGGGAAATGTCAAATGAGGCCACACCACACCTCACCTCTCCCTAATATATGAGAAAAAAAGGAATGCCAAATTTTAAGCTTGATTAGTTATAATAATTGATGCAATTTGGATTTGGATGGGAATTGGAGCGAGGAACTCAACTCATTTCTTCTTCTTCGTCTTCTTCTGGTTTTACTATTACCTATAGCTCTTACTCAAATCTAAATAAAATGCTTTCTTCTCCTCACCTATATAATAAATAAATAATACGTTAAAAATAAGATATAATAATAGTGAGCGATTATTAAGTTCAGTTTTAATAAGCGTTTAATTGAAGAGCCAGGGCTCACATATGCACGCACGCACGCACGCACAGAAAGACACACAGAGGAGAGCTGCGGAGGGAGGAGGTGTTGAGCTGATGAGGTCCTTGAGAGCCTTGAGGGAGAGTTGTTGAGTTGAAGAAGGGTAGGCTTTTAGATAATCTCAGATTAGATTAGATAAGATTAGCTAATGGAGCCCGAGTCTGGAATTTCGACGCCTTCCCGCAATCCTCCTCCTCAGGTTCAATCTATCTCTTCTCTCTCTACAACTCATTGCTTTCTTTACATTCAGTTTTACTTTGCATATATCTCCCGCATCCAAACATTTCATTTCATGCCAAAATCTCTCTTTTTGTTGTTGTTGTTGTTGCTGTTTCTGTTTCTGTTCCACTGGGCACTGGTCGATCCACAAATTTTTTTTATTTCTTCTTATGTAATATGTGCTGCTTCTCTGTAACCAGTAACTAGATGTGATTCAGAGATCTTAGGCATTCTTACTGTTTCCCGCATAGGTTCTGCCTCAATTTCAAGTTCCAATTCTTCGCTATAGTTGTAATTGTAGATGGTAGGTTGGTGATACATTGTTTTCTGTTGGTCAACTTGTTGTGTGTTCTCTGTCCTGGCCTGAGGCCTCTTACAAATTACAATTATTATTTTCTATTTCTCTGGCCGGTGATGTTCGCTTCTTACAATTAAACATTATCTATTATTTGGGTTTGACCCTGCTTCACTTTGACTTTGATATCATTTTTTAGTCTTCTGAATTTGATGGTTGATTGCTCATGCATACTTGTTACTTCTTCTCTCTCTGTCTCTCTTGTTCCCCTTGAATAGCTAGTGTGGTTCGTGTTTTGAACTATTATTCCTCATGATTGACCCCGACTCCTTTCTTGTATGCTTGTACTAGCAGCACTTGTAGAGTGGCTTTACATTCCTGACATGGACTGGTGTTTCTTTCTAGCCTTAATCTGAAATAAATAATATATGTAAAGCATATACTCTGTTCTGAGTTGTAAACCAGCGTAGGCCTTGTTATTCATGTAACTTCTGTCATCAGTGGATATCTCTGCCCAAGTGTATGCCTAATTGAGTATTGAACAGGAGGAAAACTGATGGAATGCTATCTCAGTCAATCACTTTGATATCCACTAGTAGGCGTACGAGTATAGTTTGTGTTCTCCAATTAAGGATTTAATCATAAATCATTTTAGATATGGATTTCTTCTCCTCTGCCCTGGGCTAGAATGTGATTCATTTGATACCAGCTAGTCTAACCAATTAAACTCTTGTTGCTTTGCAGCTTTCATGGGTGAATCTCTCCAGAAATCTAATACTTGCTTATCAAAGCCTTGGCGTGGTTTATGGGGACCTGAGTACTTCTCCTCTCTATGTTTATACTAGCACATTCATAGGGAAGTTGCAGAACCATAATAATGAGGAAGTGATATTTGGTGCATTTTCCTTAATTTTCTGGACTCTTACACTGATACCCTTGCTGAAGTATGTCTTCATCCTATTGAGTGCTGACGATAATGGTGAAGGTGTGGTGAGACTTGGAGTTTGAATATAATCTTTGTGTGAACTCTCTTACTTTACTTTTTATTGAGTCTCTAGGGGGTCATATTCATTCTAATTGATGTCAGGTGGGACATTTGCTCTTTACTCATTGCTTTGCCGCCATGCAAAGTTTAGTTTACTTCCCAACCAACAAGCAGCTGATGAGGAGCTCACAGCTTACAAATACGGTCCCTCATCACAGGTTGTAGCCTCTTCCCCATTAAAAAGATTTTTGGAGAAGCATAAAAGGTTACGGACAGCCCTACTAGTGGTGGTATTATTAGGAGCTTGCATGGTCATAGGAGATGGTGTGCTCACTCCAGCAATTTCAGGTATGGTACTACCGTACTAAGGTTGGTGCTGTGAAACCGATATTAGTCAAAGTTTCTCCATATGCCATTTTCTTGTCCAATAATTGTCGATGTTGAATAGAAATATGTATTTATCATGTAATGCCCTTTCCAGAACCTCGGGACAGATGATAAAAAGAAAAGAAAAAACCCTTATGATAAGGTTGTTACTAAGTTTTCTAGTCCTCTTGTGGACATCCAATTAAATTGAGACAATACTAAATCAGTTGTCTTGTATGTGAGATCCCTGATGTTTACATGTACTGTCTGCTACATACAATTCACGTTTGAAATATGTTCAGACCATTCATTTGGTAGAGCCACTTCATAAAACAATATCCTCCATTCTTTCTGTTGTTTCTTGATACGGTGACTGTTTTACTTGCTCAAATTCTGTTAAGTTTGCAGTAAGCTCTACATTATGAAAACATCTTCTCCAGACAAACACAGATTATTGAATTTTTTAAATCATATTCTCGCACTTGCATGGATTAAGGAGTTAAATCTTTGAGCATTTCTTTTTCACTTGCAGTTTTGTCATCAGTATCAGGGTTACAAGTTACAGAGGAGAAATTAACTGATGGTAATTAGTTTCTCTTTATTACCCCTTGCTTTTTATTTTTCCTTTTTAATGAAAAGTATAAACTCATGATGCCTATTAATACTTGTATATTTCACAGCATATCATCTATTTGCTTTGCTTTTAATATGCTATTTATTATCTGTAGGTGAACTCCTCTTGCTTGCCTGTGTCATATTGGTTGGCCTGTTTGCTCTGCAGCATTGTGGCACCCACAGGGTAGCATTTTTGTTTGCACCTATTGTAATAATCTGGTTGATATCAATATTTGCCATTGGCCTGTACAACACAATACATTGGAACCCAGCTATTGTTCGTGCATTGTCGCCCCACTATATTGTCAAGTTTTTCCGTGAAACTGGTAAAGATGGTTGGATTTCTCTTGGTGGGATTCTCCTCTCAATAACTGGTATGCTAAATCTGGAAATTGAGGGAAAATTGTTACATATACATAATATAATTACTTGTTGTATTGCTGCAACTATTTTCATGAAACCCCTTTTCTTGGAGTTTTATCTTAGCTCTTCAGGAATGAGAAGTTATTGAAACCGTGAATTTCGATATTGAGTCTTGCATGCTTGCTTTTTAAAATAAACTAACTGTTAGGCATCTCCATGTTTTGTTAGGTACTGAAGCCATGTTTGCAGATCTTGGACATTTCACTGCCTTATCGATAAGGGTAAGTTTATAATTTTTCTTGTGTTCTGCACAAAATGAAAACATTCAGCTCTGCATTGTTGATTATGGTTTATGGGTACGCAGGGCCGATTATTGAATGAATTCAATTGAATAAAAGTATGCAGAAGAGTTTTCACTTTTGGAATTCCAAAATGCAATCCGGTTCCGATTCTAAATTTTGGAAATCTTGCATGCCCTTCCAAAATCAAAAGTTTCATATTTTCGGAAATTTGGAAAGTATAAGATTTAGGATTTTTACTCTAAACCACTCGAACTTTGTAGGCCTTGTTCATTATGATGTATTAATGGTATGTGGAATATTGCAAGTGATTATGCATGTTTTTTCTTGCATTTGCAGCTTGCGTTTGCATTCATTATATATCCTTGTTTGGTAGTACAATACATGGGTCAAGCTGCTTTCCTATCTAAACATCCCAACTGCATTCGTTACAGTTTCTATGACTCAATACCTGGTTAGTTTATTCTGACATTTATATTGCTTTCAGAATTTTATTCTATATCTGAGTTGGTAATTTTTCTTTCTGTCCTCCCTTATCTGGCAGAGCCTGTATTTTGGCCCGTCTTTGTTGTTGCTACCCTTGCAACAATTGTTGGGAGCCAGGCTGTTATAACCGCTACTTTCTCCATCATCAAGCAATGTCATGCCCTTGGTTGCTTCCCGCGAGTCAAAGTTGTCCACACCTCAAAACATATATATGGGCAGATCTACATCCCAGAAATTAATTGGATACTTATGATCCTCACTCTTGCGATAACTATTGGATTCCAAGACACGACTTTAATTGGAAATGCATATGGTACGTTATTTCTTTGAATCCCGTCCTTTCTGTCTTCCCCCTTCAACAATTAAGTGAGGATGACAAAATGTTCACTTTTGGTTCTCAGGACTTGCTTGCATGATGGTTATGTTTATCACGACGTTCCTTATGGCACTTGTAATAGTCTTTGTTTGGCAGAAAAGTGTGGTTCTGGCTGCAGTTTTTCTGATTTTCTTCTGGTTCATTGAGGGAGTCTACTTATCAGCAGCACTCATTAAAGTGCCTCAGGGAGGATGGGTCCCTTTTGTTCTCTCGTTCATCTTTATGATCGTTATGTATGTCTGGCATTATGGTACGCGGAAGAAGTATAACTACGATCTGCACAACAAAGTTTCATTAAAATGGTTACTTGGCCTTGGCCCCAGCCTCGGTATAGTCCGCGTGCCTGGGATAGGCCTCATATACTCAGAGTTGGCAACAGGAGTTCCTGCAATATTCTCTCACTTTGTAACAAATCTTCCTGCATTTCACAAGGTGTTGGTTTTTGTTTGTGTAAAATCAGTTCCAGTTCCAAGTGTTTCACCTGAAGAGCGATTTCTGATTGGCCGGATTTGTCCAAGGCCTTACCGTATGTATAGGTGCATCGTCAGGTATGGGTACAAGGACATTCAACGGGATGATGGAGACTTTGAGAACCAGCTCATCCAAAGCATAGCAGAGTTCATCCAGATGGAAGCAGTGGAACCACAGTTCTCAAGCTCTGAGAGCGCATCATTTGATGGAAGGATGGCTGTGATAAGCACCAGGACGGGGCAATCGAGTTCGAGCTTAATAGCGAATGAGCAAGAGGTTTTTGGTGTGAGCGACTCCATCCAAAGCAGCAAATCTTTGACCCTCCAGAGTATAGGATCAGTGTATGATGATGAGAACCCACAAATCAGGAGGCGCCAAGTAAGGTTTCAGCTTCCCTCAAACCCAGGTATGGATCCTGCAGTGAGGGAAGAGCTGATGGATTTAATCCAGGCCAAGGAAGCAGGGGTGGCTTATATAATGGGGCATTCATATGTGAAGGCGAGGAGATCATCGTCGTATCTGAAGAAGCTTGTGATTGATATGGGGTATTCATTTCTTAGGAAGAACTGCAGGGGACCTGCTGTGGCACTTAACATTCCTCACATCAGTCTTATCGAAGTTGGGATGATATACTATGTCTGAGTCCTAATTG
Source organism: Prunus persica (assembly GCF_000346465.2). Taxonomy (NCBI): domain Eukaryota; kingdom Viridiplantae; phylum Streptophyta; class Magnoliopsida; order Rosales; family Rosaceae; genus Prunus; species Prunus persica. The sequence goes on from NC_034011.1 coordinate 27,200,992, forward strand.
TTTGAAGGAATTCGTTACTTAGAGATTCTAGGGGATAGGGAGCTGTCTCTTATTAGTCTAAGCTCATGGGAGAAGTATGCTATAAGGCAGAGGCTAGGACTAAATAATATTTGGTCGCATCGCAGATTTCATTTGGAAGCATCTTTGCCTCTGCCTGCCTGCCTGCGCTTTTGTTCCAACGTAACGTGTATAGATGAATAACATGGAAATCTATCGTCATTATTATTTGGCAACTCACTTGGGCTTTCAACATGCTGCATGCATAACTTCAATTCGACGGTGAAATTTGTCATCATTTTTTTCCCTCTACCCCTTCACCCCCCCATTTTACTTGTGCTAATATAACAAATAGCTTAATTATTTATTTATGAAAATTGGGTTTTGTTCTTGTTCCAACTTGGAAAAGTGGCTTCACCTACATATATCTAAATCTAATGGCCAGTTACCAGCACCACCGCCTTCCATCAAATGTCAGCCTCAGCCAGGAGCATAGGTGTATTTGGTAACTACGTACACGCCAGTGACTTGTAATTTAGAATTAAATTAGAGTCAACTAGTGAGCCACAAGTTGGATTACCAACTGAATTAAGGGATCGATCATCGATGGTGTAGTTAAGCTAGCTAGCGTCGTCATCTGTATCTCATCTGTACACCCACCCGTCTACACAAACACACGTAGTAAGACACCTATGTACGTACGTACGTAGAGACTAGAGAGCTGCTTGCTTGCTTGCTTATATATAGCAAACTCAACTACCTGTTAATAGACACAACAACAAGTACGCACTACAAAGAAACTTAGAAAAGCAAGTAATAAGATATGGGTAACAGGAACGACGAGGATAAGAAGGGTGGAGGGGCATGCCGTGGTGGCGGCCGTGGGGTTCCGGGGGTGGTAGTAGCACCTTTATTGGTGCTAGTGTTTGCCGGCATTGTGGCGCAGGAAGGAATACTAGTGTTGGCTGCTCAAGAAGTCGACACGTCTTGCCTCAATCGGCTTGCGCCTTGCCTAAACTACCTTAATGGAACCCGTCACCCACCGGACAATTGTTGCGATCCTCTGAAATGGGTGATCAAGTCCAATCCTGAATGCTTGTGTCGTATGATAAGCAACCGAGGCACCAATGAAGCTGAGCAAGCCGGCATCAATGTCAATGAGGCTCAGGAATTGCCAGGAAGATGTGGCCAACGTGTCAACCCACTCGTCTGCCTTTCAAGTAATGGTAATTCATTCATTACAAACATTAATTAATTATAATAGTCATTCTGATTAATCAACACCACCATCAATATAAATATCCTTTTATCTGTTTGTCCTCTCCAAATTATTCTATATAAGCGATAATTCAAACTCGGTGCAGAATAAAAGTCTGCCCTAACCAACTTGACTAAACCTATGTCTGCGTCCTTACTCCAAATTGAGTTACTCATATCATATGTAGTACAACACAATATAATTGAACTAATATTTTAGTTATAAGTAAGCTTTATGTTATTGCCTTTGATTGCAGGTTCACCTAATGATTCCAAGAACTCCGTTCCAAATTCTGCAAACAGCTTTTCGTTGCTCTTTCGTGGAAGTATGGCGGCCACAACTCTATCGTTGTCTCTTCATCTTATATTTAACTGGCATCAAATACAATATAGTTTCTCGATCAATTAACCGCCTCATGGACGGAAGACATTAATTCACATTGCAATAATCAAACACTTTCTTCTTCTTTCTCTCTGTCTCTTGTTAGTTGTATCGGGTTTCTTTTTCTCAATACAAATTCGAAGATTACAAAGGGATCAGTGCTCCTAAATGTAATTAATACGTTGATCATGAAAGCTCAAAGGTGATCAATGCATGTGATGGATGGGTGTGGCTTGGCTTGGGGCAAGTTAGTGCACCAAACACGCAATATGTCTGTTTAATAATTTAACGGTTATCTAATTTAAGAAATTCAGTCTCAACAATTTGTAATAAAGTTCACGGAAGAATGACCAAAAATTCAATTTAACTAAAAAATCTTAGTTGATGCCAATGAGGTCTATAGCCTAGTGAAAAATATATTGACTTGCAGATCAATAATTTTATATTCGAATTCTAATGATATATGTGTGTGAGAAACCCCATCTTTTTGTAGTTTTTATTTTTGTTGTTGATAAATTCTAGAATTACATTTATAATTCAGCCAAAAAGCCTAGTCACAAAGGGCTATTACAATAATGGAGCGATCTAATATTAAAATTAAGACAATCTTGGGCTCCTCCACAAATGATCACATAAGATCGAAGAAACTCTAGCATAGACATCCAATTAAAAGTGTAAATTCAAAATAACCAAAAATAAATAAAACTTAAAAAAATCAAACAATAACAAAACAAATAAAACTCTCGTATTTCCTTATAGTTTATACCTCGTATACAAATAAAAAAGAAGAAAAAACCCCAGTCCACTACTAATGGAGAATGGTTAAAAGTTTTTAAGAGGGAAAAGTGATAAAAGAAGCATCGACTTGTAAGTTGTAAGCTAAAGGGACCGTCCAATACGAACAACGGTGCAGGCCCAAGCCCCATATTCATATTAGAAAAATATCTGTTGGGTGGGTGGGTACGCATCTTCCACATGGCTATCAGGCTTCCAGGCTTCATTTCATGCTATAAGATTTAGAAAAAGAGAAAAAAAGAGAAAAAAAGAGAGGAATATGAATATCTACGAAATAGCCTTCACCCGTGCTCTCATCACTGTGGCAGGCAAGTGAACAAAGGAGAGCAGAAAAAGTGAAAAGGAATAGTGAAAGTAAAGTAAAACCCCTCCAAAACCTCAAACGTGATAAGTTTGGGTTGTTGATTGTTTGTTTAATTATCCAGTCAGTCAGTCCACTGGGAGTCTGAGATGGCTCTGCTCCTTCCAATCCCTGGCCCTTCAAATTCAAGGTGGTCGGAAGAGGCAACTGCAATTAGTCCGGGGTTTAGGGTGTGGTCGCGTCCCGGGAGCACGCTCTGGGGAGTCTTCTTGAGCCTTCATCCCTACAAAAATGCCAAAATTAGAGGAAGAAGAAGAGGACAGGTTTGCTGCTGGGTGCCCAATGCTGTGTACACCCCCTCCCACACCCAAAGTAGTGAACAAGGAGGAGGAGGAGGCTCGACGCAGACGCAGTGGAAACCGAAATCTGGGGCTGAGGGGAAGCGAAGGGACGCGGTGGAGGCAGTGGGCGACGCCATATCCTTTGTAAACGAGAGGATTAGGCGGGAGCAGAGCAAGAGAGAAACGAGAACGGTGATGGACTCGGAGGAGGCGGACAAGTACATAGAGTTGGTGAAGCAACAGCAGCAGAGGGGGCTTGAGAAGCTCAGAGGAGATGCTAGTTACAAGGTCGACCCCTACACTCTTCGTTCTGGGGACTACGTCGTTCACAAGAAGGTCGGCATTGGTCGATTCGTTGGGATTAAATTCGACGTTTCCAATTCCACCGCGGAGTACGTCTTCATTGAGTATGCCGATGGCATGGCTAAGCTTCCTGTTAAGCAGGCCTCTCGCTTGCTCTATCGTTATAGTCTGTACGTTTCCTTATTTTCTTCCTTTTCATTCTTTCTACTCATTCAACAAAGAACAAACAAACTGGAATATGTAAAACAATAGAATCAAATTTATCATCTAAGTTTTCATCTTTTTTCAGCCCAAACGAAACCAAAAGGCCCCGCACTTTGAGCAAATTGAGCGACACCAGTGTATGGGAGAAAAGAAAGACCAAAGGCAAGATTGCCATTCAGAAAATGGTTGTTGATTTGATGGAGTTGTATCTACATAGACTCAAACAAAGACGCCCTCCCTACCCAAAGACTAATGCCATGACTCACTTTGTTTCTCAGTTTCCTTATGAGCCCACCCCTGATCAGAAACAGGTTTTTCCTCTTACTACTCTCATCTCTCAACTCTCACCCATGCACACCCTGCCTTTTTATTTGCTTATTGCTTTGCTGTCATCCTTCCATTTGCCAACCAACCGTACATCACTCAAACTACCTTCTCTGGACTCTTCCTCTTACACATTTACGTGCACCTTATACAGGCTTTCATTGATGTTCACAAAGATTTGACAGAGAGAGAAACCCCAATGGACCGCTTAATTTGTGGAGATGTTGGCTTTGGCAAAACTGAAGTTGCCCTGCGTGCCATCTTTTGTGTAGTTTCAGCAGGGAAACAAGCTATGGTTCTCGCACCCACTATTGTTTTAGCCAAGCAACATTTTGATGTTATTTCCGACCGGTTTTCTGTCTACCCAAATATCAAGGTTGGACTTCTGAGCAGGTTTCAGGTACGCCAAGTCTTCTTACATATGATATACATCTTATGCATTCCGGAATTTGTAATTTGCAAATCAACGGAGGACCATCATATAATTGGTTGAACTTCAGAATCGTATTGGTTAGCTTATTTTGAAGCCCAACTATATTTTTTTGTTCTGTTTCTGAAACACCCTAGATGTTTCAAACTGCTATTTTCTTTTAGTCTGAGACTGATCACAACTGTTATGGCATGTAGACTAGAGCAGAGAAAGAGGAGCATTTGGACATGATTAAAAATGGTCGTTTGGACATAATTGTTGGGACTCACTCACTTCTTGGAAGTCGTGTTGTGTATAATAATCTGGGTTTGCTTGTGGTTGATGAAGAGCAGGTTTGTCATTGAATCTATTTTCTGCTATCTACAATAGATTAGATCATCTCCTAGTTGCCTTACAGTGACCTACATAGTTTTCTTTCTCGTAAAGCATGTACTTTCTTTCTGCTCTATAGAGGTTTGGCGTCAAACAAAAAGAGAAGATTGCTTCATTCAAAACATCAGTGGATGTTCTTACTCTATCTGCAACACCTATACCACGTACCCTGTATTTGGCCTTGACTGGCTTCCGTGATGCTAGGTAATGAACTTGTCATTGAACTTATAAACATCTCTAGATCTAGATGCCCATTTCAATTCTTCTTTTTGGAAATTTCAGAACAAGGCTGGTTAACGAATTACATTATACACACACACATATAGCTTCCATTGAGGAATCCCTCAAAGAAGCTTATTTGAGGGACACCCTTGTAGGGGCCACTCCACATTGTATTTTACTAATTCAAACCGTCTATTTTTTAGATAATCATTCAAAGATCATCTCTACAAAAAATACTTGAATCCGATATCATTTGACCACTCAATTGAGTTATTGAAATTTTAGTACTTTCTTGAAGCACCGTGTTCATTGATTTTGTAGGACACAATTGGATGTTGAAATAGTTTCTGATTTGTCTAATTTTTTGCAAGAATGATCTATGAATGTAGACTTAAAAAATAGATCGTTTGGATCGTTGAAAAAAAATTCGTAGGAGACCCTAAAGGGTGCCCCTCAAATAAAATTATTTGAGGGATCCCTCGATAGAAGGGGACTGATATATATGCATGTGTGTATAGGAAAGCCAGTCTATTAAATAACTATACGCTGCACTTGTACAGGATCAATTGTAAGAATCTGTTATTAGAATTTTCTGAATAATATTATAAGTAGTCACAATTTCATCACTGTCAGTGACTATTATTTGTTAGTGAGAATCATCCAATTTGAAATGGTTGGGTTAAGTCTTTTTTTGTTGTTGAGTTGTATGTAAAATAAAAGGTGGTCAAATTAATAATATCATAGACAGTGGAAAAGAGACAGAGAAATTTAGTTTACTCCACGGTAGGTCTTACATAATGATGTGATTTATATAACTCGCCAGTCCCCTAATCTGATACTGTTGTAATTATGAGTCCTTCCTTTGTTTCAGTTTGATTTCAACTCCACCACCAGAGAGAGTCCCTATCAAATCCCATCTTTCTGCATACAGTAAAGAAAAGGTTTTATCAGCAATTAAGCATGAGCTGGACCGAGGTGGCCAAGTGTTTTATGTATTGCCTCGTATTAAAGGTAACCTCATTGATCACTCGTACAAAAGTCAAGCACAAAGATTTATTTGTATGGTGTTTGCTTGGTAGCAGTTGTGTTGGCAGTAACTATGCGTTGAGTCTCTGTATGGCTTCTTTCATTGTTATTAATGACCAAATGCATTTATCACTATTTTTTTAGGCTGTAGAGTGAAAGAGGATTGTCATGTTCATGATTTTTGATTCATTTGGCTTACATGTCAAAAGAACAAGAGAAATTCCATTACTGAATAACAGCTAATTAGAGGAATGTCAAGGCTGGTTTTCCCACAGCATTTTTTGTTTTCACATCTGTTCTTATGTTGCAGGACTTGAAGAAGTGATGGAGTTTCTTGAACAGTCATTTCCCAATGTTGAAATAGCTATTGCACACGGGAAGGTACTTTCTTCCTTTCTTTAGCATTTGATATCTCTCAAAGGGAACTACTATGAGATCAAATATAGACGCCTAATGTGAAACCATTATAATCAATTAACATAGAGAAATGAGTTATGAACTAAACTTTATAATGTTTGTGATGAAATTTAAACCTTAGGAAAATTGAGGATACATCAGGATCTGAAAAGGATATCATATGCGTCAAGTTTCACAGCTTAGGATGGGATCTGCTCAGTTGGGTTTCTTTCTCTTCATTCTATACTGATATCTGCATTTTTTTCAGCAATATTCAAAGCAGCTAGAGGAAACCATGGAGAAATTTGCACAAGGTGAAATCAAGATTCTTATATGCACTAATATAGTAGAAAGTGGGCTTGACATTCAGAATGCAAACACCATCATCATTCAAGATGTTCAACAATTTGGCCTTGCACAGTTGTATCAGGTCTTGCTCTTTCTTCTTTCTTCATATATTTCTCAAATGGTGCAACATATATGGAAGACTAACATTTAAAATTGTTATCTTTGTTACTTCAAATCCTTTCATGTATTAAACAAGGGAATATAATGGTATCTGAGCTTTTCTAACTCCTTATCCATTTTACTTATTCTGTTAGTTTTTGTTCTCTCTGTTTTTTTCTTTTCATTAAATGGTAGTAGTTGCGTGGAAGGGTAGGGCGGGCAGATAAGGAAGCTCATGCACACTTATTTTACCCGGAGAAGTCACTACTAACTGATCAAGCACTGGTACTTCTTTCTTTTTGACCTTTGATGTTTTACTGATTACAGTAGTCAATGGATCCTCAAATGCACGAGAATAACTTTTGTATATTCTTTAAATCTGCTTGTGTTACCCTTCATGATATGTAGCACTACTTTTTCATGGTTGGTTGCTATTTTAGATACACTTTAAAGACCATTAGGTACTGTGTTCTGGATATTCTTGTTGGTTCTTACTTCAGAGTGTTTAAAGTATCATTCATTGTGGTCATGCTCTAGGAGAGACTTGCAGCTCTTGAGGAATGCTGTGAACTCGGGCAAGGTTTCCAACTTGCAGAGAGGGACATGGGAATCAGAGGCTTTGGTACCATCTTTGGTGAGCAACAAACAGGGGATGTTGGAAATGTTGGCATTGATCTCTTCTTTGAAATGCTCTTTGAGAGCCTGTCCAAGGTTTTTTCTTGTTCATGACCCACTTGTTTAATATTATACTTTTATTAAAAGGTGCATCATGGTTAGGTGTCCTTTGTGAATCATTTCTAGCTTCTTGCTTCCATTTTTACATGCAATTTGGCTAATTTATTAAATTAACTATTGTATTTTGCAATCTCTTCAGTGCTCTAACTGTATAAAATATAAATGTATTAGATGGCAATGGTTCAAAATAGTTCTAATGTCGAAATGGGCCTAGTTAGTATACTTTGTTGATTACGTGTTCAATACACACACATTCTCTCTCTCTCTCTCTCTCTCTTTCTCTCTCTCTCTCTCTCTCTCTCTCTCACACACACACACACACACACACACACACACACACACACACACACACAACACACACATGTAATAACTGTTTATTCATTAGGCCCACTTGATGTCTGGAATGTGAGTTTTGCACTTGATGTGATGCTTTTTTTTTTTGGACGAAAACTTGATTGTGCTACTAATTCTAAACTTCTTGTTCTTATTTGATGCCAGGTTGATGAACACCGTGTAGTTTCAGTTCCTTACTGGTCCGTTGAGGTATTTCTACTATCACTTTTTGTACCATCTTAAAATAAACACTTGAACAAGATATATGCTGGTTAGTTTCCAACAGATCATATTGTAACTCCTAGAAGAGATTGAAATGAGTATCTCTGGTTAAGGCTCTTTGAAGTAAAATTGACAAATGGTCCAGAATACGCATGGGAACATGGATTTGTAGTTGTATATGATTATTACGTTGGTTGACTGACTATCAGGGTGTGCTTTATGTACTTTCAGATTGATATAAATATAAATCCTCATCTCCCTTCTGAGTACATAAATTATCTGGAGAATCCCATGGAGATAATTCAGGAAGCTGAGAAAGCTGCTGAGAAAGATATCTGGAGTTTGATGCAATATGCTGAGAATTTGCGCTGCCAATATGGGAAGGAGCCACCCTCCATGGAGATTCTTTTAAAGAAGCTGTATGTGAGGAGGATGGCAGCCGATCTTGGAATAACCAAGATATATGCTTCAGGAAAGATGGTTTTTATGAAAACAAGTATGAATAAAAAGGTTTTCAAGCTGATTACAGATTCAATGGTTTCTGATGTTCACCGAAATTCTTTGGTTTTTGGGGGTGATCAGATCAAGGTAATAACATATCATCACCTTATGTTCCTTTTTGTTTTCTTTAAGTTTTAGACAGGTGTGCGAAGTTTTGGAAAAGAGACTTTTATTGCTTTTTACACACGGTTCCCCAACAGATCATCACGTTTTTCTTTTCTTCTCCGTCTTTGTCTCTTCTCTTGCAGGCAGAACTTCTCCTAGAGCTACCGAGAGAACAACTCCTAAATTGGATCTTTCAATGTTTGGCTGAACTTCATGCTTCCTTACCTGCTCTGATAAAGTATTAGTTGTGTAGCGGTCATAATTCCAATTCTTTTTAATGACGGTACTGCATCATGGATTTGCTTATTGTTTGCCACTCTTGAACCTCGCATATAAGCATTGGGTATTAAAATGGGCCCCAACAATCCGTCTCAGTTTCCATTGCTTCCAGGTCGTGTCTTGTAGTTCCCTGGTATTGCAAAACCAAGATGACCTGGCTCGAGTCACGTAAGTCATCACAGATTGATGCGAGCAATGAATGTATTACAACTGTTTTCCTTCTTCCCTTGGTGGGTTGGGTTCTGATCAAGTCTGCAGTTCAGTGGCAAATAATCCGAGGTATTTCAACCGTACTGTTCAAATTCGTTTGTTTAAATCATCATCAGTGCTTCTGATTGAGTTCCATTGGCAGGTTACTTGTGAAATAGCTGCTGCAAGTGGCTCTTTAAGAGGGATACAGATTTGGCAGCGAAATTCCCATTCTCATGCATACGCATGCGCGTACGCAAATCCTATTTGTGTAAGGAAGGATCATATGTCCGACTAATAGTCTAATACTATGGCTGTCTTGCTTGTAAATCAAGACGCCCGCTTTTTGACATGTAATGTTGAAAGAGATAAGTAGTTAGCCATGAGGAAGGCCGTCAACTGTATAGTGTTTGTAGTGTAGTTTCAGCAGACAAATTATTTAAACTGAGTTTCCCCATTTTTTCTCGGTTCCTAAGAAATGAGCTAAAAATCAACTATTTTTCTCTTCTTTCTGTTTTGGGGTTGGATGGGCCTGTATGTAGGAGAAAAATTTAGTTGCAATGTGGATACTAATAATGTTATGTTATGTGGAAGTGTTATCACGCGTCTCAATGAGATAGTAAAATAATGCTATCATTGTTTGATGGAAGTCTTTCTCTGTATGTAGGGGTTCTTATTTCATTGACTGGCGGGTACCCAAATTGACAGCTGGGACCTAAATTACAGAATGAGGCCTACCACTAAGTCACAAATTAATTTGCCAGAGCTCTATTTTTTTTCTTCTTCTTTTTATATGCAAAGGAGGTCTTACAGCCTTATAGCTGCTTCCTGGTTAGGTGTTAAAATTTTTAGTTTTATTTGGGGAGGAATTTGAAATTCGAACTTATTAGGAAAAAAAGAAAAAAGAAAAAAAAGAAGCAGCAGCTCTACAGTCTACTCACTCTTCTGGACCCGCATGAAGGTCGGCCCAATTCTCTCCAGTAAGACTCATCAGTTTCTTTAAACAAATTTGGGAACGGCTACCATACCAGACTTGCTTTACAGATACATACAAAGACGTGGTAGATCCCATCCCACTCCTTGTGGTCTAATTCCATTTATTATTCCATCAATCTCAAATAAGGTGTGATGTTATTAACAAATTAGGAAGAAGAAAAGAAAAAAAAATGAGCTTTCAAGATGTGCAGAATAGCGGAGGAAGGGGAAAGAAGGCAGCAGCGTCTCCGTCGCAGGCGGTGGCTGCCGGAATATTCCAGATCAACACTGCCGTTTCCACTTTCCGTCGACTGGTCGATGCCATCGGCACTGCCAAGGACACTCCCGACCACCGCCAAAAGCTGTGCGTCTCTCTCTCTCTCTCTCTCTCTCTCTCTCTCGTCTCTCCCACACACAAATTTCAAACTCCCATCGGCACTGACTTCTTGTTAGACTGCTATACTAACACACTCGCTACTCAAAAATCAAGATTTTTACTTACTAATGAGTACAATGAGCCTAATGTAATCTAATCTAATGGCAGACACAACACAAGGCAACGCATACTTGAGCTTGTCAAAGATACGTCTGCCAAGCTCAAAGCCCTCAGCGAATCTGATCACCACATCAATGTCAATGTACGTCTTTCTCTCTCTCTCCCTCTCAGTCTCATCACTGCTTTTGAATCTTGATCTGCAATTATTAACATTGTTCTTCCTGCATCTTCTGACGTTTATTTATTTCTAAATAAAAAAATCCATCTTTTTGTTGTTGATAATTTCAGCCCAGTAAGCAGATAGAAGATGCCAAGCTTGCAAGGGATTTCCAAACAACATTGCAAGAATTCCAGAAAGTTCAGCAGCTCGCCTCTGAGCGCGAGTCTTCTTACATGCCTTCCTTGCCATTGGCAGCAGCAACGTATATATTTCTACTCTTTCGAAAGAACACAATCTTCTTTGTTTTCTTTTCACCTTCCTAATTTCTGATTGTGTTTTGTATGACTTACCTCCATACCTTGTTGGCTGGTTTTTCTTTTTTGTGCTTTCACTATAGCTCTGCGGCCTCTGCCTCTGAGGAACATTTGGAACCTACCAGCACCAGGGATCAGCACCGCCAACCTTTCCTTCAGGAGCAAAAGAGGTAATCAATGTTCTATCTGCATTCAATCATCATTGCTTGTTCTTTTCGTTTTATTTCATCTGTCATTGCTAATTCCAAACCATCCTTCACCTTCCATTTTTGGCTTTTCATACTATGAGAAAGGATGAATAGTTCCCAGCGTTCTTCAATTGGGTTATTTAACTTTTGTATCGTTGGACTGCTTGGAGCTCCCATCCCATGGCCTTCGCCTTCGCTTTCTCATTTCTTTTTAGAGGGTGAAGGTCGAAACTTGCTTCCATGAACCTTGTACATTGAGAGTCTTAACATAGGCTACCCAATGGCCATATATAGTTTGAGCATCTTCGCATGCATATATACATGGATTGGTCTGACATATTCATAGACGAATTACAATGACCCTTGTTTTTTAACAAACACATGCAGGCAGGAAGTACTTTTGCTTGACAATGAGATTTCTTTCAATGAGGCCATAATTGAGGAGAGGGAACACGGTATTAGAGAGATAGAAGAACAAATCGGACAAGCTAACGAAATTTTCAAGGACCTTGCAGTTCTCGTTCATGAGCAGGGTGTAGTCATTGGTAGCATCCAGATACCCAGCAGATGATTTATTTCCATTGTATCGCTCACTTTCACTTTCCATTCATGGATCTTTTTGCTCTTATTTATTTATCTGTTAAAGTGTTCTATTATTACAGATGACATTCACTCTAACATTGACAACTCTTCTGCTGCAACGACCCAAGCCAGAGTTCAACTAGCTAAGGCCTCCAAAGGAGTTAAATCCAGATCATCATGGGTAAGTACTTAGTAGTATACTTTCACGTCCTATCAAATTCAATTGTGGAAAACCTGAAGTTAGCTTCTGACTTGCCACATTACTGGTAAGCCATCATTCTGAATACAGGGTGTTTAGCAGTTATGCTAGCTCAGTGAAGGAAAAAGATGTGTTTGAAGTCAGATAATCTATCACAATAATTCAGTCTATATTCAAATAAAATCTGCATGTATTTTCTTAAAGGCTTCAGATGAGCCCAGGAATTATGTGCCATAACAAAAATTGTAAGAGAATTCATGTATCACAAAAGGAAATTAGCACGCCCTCATCATGCCATCTTGACTGTGATACATACTACGTTGGCAATTTTTAGTCTGTGGATCACCTATGATAGGTTTCCTGTATGTATGGCGAAGCCTAGTGGTTAATACATAATGGACAGAAAGAAGACGTTAGGTTGCAAAGAGAAAAGGAATCTACATGCAAACACAAACTTTCATTTTTGTCTAGTGTGGCAAGAAGACTGTCTGTTATAATAGCAGAGGGACATGTTAGAGTAGTTTTGTGAACAAGGCCACCCTGTAATACTCAATTGCAGGTTATAGAGCTGAGCTTACCATGTTCTCTTAGAAGTTGATTATAATAATCCCTTATTTTTTATTTCCTATCAAAGTTGTCTGTAGAATTGTATAAAATCTGCAAAGTTTGTGTATTGCAGTGTTGGTGGGTGGTGGCGGTTTGTGTGGTGGTGGTCGTAGTCGTCCTCATCGTCCTTATCATATAATGTGCAAGTACATATATACAGTCACGATGTGCCTCTGCATGAGAAAGTTTGTGTGATGGATTCTTTGTTTATTGAAGTCCTCCAGCTTTTAGTTGAGATTTACATGTATTAGAGTGGAATACCTCTTTGTTTGATTGCCTTTTGTCTTAAGGCTGATTTTGGTTGTTTTTGTATTATGGTGGTTGGGTTTTGCTTCTGTAATTCATTCGCTTTTTAGAGCGGGTTTTCTCTCGGTTTGGTTTATGCTTTCCTGTTTGTGTATATTAAAATGATGGATGTCTTTTCCAGCTATTCCATTAGGTCTGTCTGGTTTCAAGTGAAATGATCAAGGTCTTGGGTTGTGCACATCATGTGAGAAGAGAGATAGGCACAATGGGTACGCAATGTGTTGCCTTATTTGTTGTCTGATATAACATGTTCGATTCAATGAAGTTATTTGTATAGTAATAATAAAATAAAATGAAATAAAATAGAAAGATATACGTCATATGATTCAATTGTGGAAAACCCGAAGAAGGCTCGTTTGAGGATCTGAGGACCTAGTTAGGAGGATGAGGATATCAGAGGATGATTGAGATTGCCTGCGTTTAGGTTTAGGGTAGTGAGTGTATAAAATATAATATATACTTAAATAACATTTTTGTATATCCATTTCATATCCTTCCTGTCTTTACAAGCGCAACAACATTTTCACGTGGCATAACATTATTGATTGGGATAGCAAAACAGTGTTATTTCCGTTGCAACTAATGCATGGGAATATTGTGTGATTTATGGTGTGAGTGAGACAAACAAAACAAGAAAAGGAATATTGTGTGACTTATGATTTATTCAACAATGCATGGGGATTGACAGGAAGTGTCCCCTACTTTTCCACGAAGGTTTCAGCCAATTTCAGCTGGTTTGCGAATAACGCCCCAATTTTGATTGGCTCGGAATCCACACCACGCATGAATCTTTTGGCTTTATTTTGTATGGACAGCAACGGTATATAAACCATCAATTGCTTCCTCATCTTTTCCGGCCCCTCTTCTGTTTTCGCTTCATCACCTAGGGTAGCTAGCTAGCTCTGCAAACAGAGATTTATGTATCTATATATGCAATATCATATATATGGGATATGATTCATATATGTGTTTTGTGTGTATGTTTACAAATTACATGGCTTATATTAATATACGAGACGTCTGAGGTTTTTCTTAACTCTCTCCCTCATAGGCTTACAGTACTAACTGAAAGAAGATAGGTAATCGTAAGCGTATGAGGGGGGTGTTAAGATGAAGTTTGGCTTCTCTCTATACCACCCCAAGTTTTATACTCATTACGTTTTAACGGGCAGGGAAGTATAACTGGCTGGTATTTGGTACAAGTACGGTACCTAATATATATTATATATTGACAATCCAGTGGGTATGTTATAGATGAATACCCGATACCAAACAATTCTTTTTTCCATTTATTTATTTCTGAAATTTTTTGTTGCCTTACAGACTGACTAGTACCACATTATATAGTTAGTATATATATGGTGTTACATGGAATTTATACTCCAAACCAGTCCAGTGGTATACAAGACAAGACAATACTCCAATCCAGTCCCAGGTGGTGGTGGTGTTAGAAAGAATTTTCCTCGTTTGTTGAGAATTGAATTGAATTGAGCATGGAATTTATAAGGGTTTACCAATACCAACCAACCATTGTATCAAGATTGACCACCACCAGTAAGGTGAGGTCCACGATTGACCAAAAGAAGAGACAGACACCATTCATTTCATTAATTCCCATGAGGCATGAGGCATGAGCCATGAGCCATGACGACGACGACGACGATGAAAATGGAGGAAAAATGAGGACTGGATTAGCATGGCATGATGGCATGAATATTGATAGTAAATAGCATCTTTGATTTGCTAAACCAAGTAAGTAATCATGCAGTCAGCAGACTGAGACGCCACTCATCTTAACTTGATCATGCATGCACTGTGCACACTCACAAGTTCACAACACAAATGCTCTCACTAGTACTAGCTATTATTATATACATTCTTTTTTAATTGTTTTTTAATTTATTTTGGGGTACCTATATATGTACATGCAGCATATATATTCTTCCAGCTTTTAACAGACTGCAAGCGAAGCTACCTAGCGCCGCTGACCCAGTCATGAAAGCATTACCATTTGCAGGCTTCAGCAAAGTCCATCATTGTTTTTTTCATCTTACTTATAAAATATGCGACACCAGATCAGATCAGACCAACAAGTTACAAATTTAGTTTAGTTTATTACACATTGACATTAGAGCACATATATATATATATATATATATATATATATACACGCGTTATCCCATCATATTCTGATGTTCCTCATCGCAGCTGACATTCTTATTTTTATTTTTTTTACAGTTAATTCTTACATCTACTGTTGTCAACTAGAATAGAACGTATGAGACAGCATTTTATTATATGCTGATATTATACACGCGTTAATACCATCTCCTTGTGCTGCTTCATAGTTAATTAGTACTTCTGTCTGGGTTTGGGTATTGTCTTTCACACTTCTTCACATTTATATTGTCGACGTTTTTTTGTTCTTCTTAAATTTGCAACAAACAACAACTAGTTATTGACAGTTTATATTTCTTTTCCAGCAGACAGGTCTGTAGGCTTCTCATTTTCTGATCCTCCCTGTTTCTGTTGCCCAAGGTTGAGATAATGTAGTTATTGACAGTTTAGCTGTTTTTTTTATAAAAAAAAAAAATTCAACAGATACATTCGAGTTACTGACTTCATCAGCCGTTCCACAATCTTACTTCAGTGTAGGGAGTGGTTTTTCCTTGTTTATCTTCCTTAATTTGTTTTACTTTTGTTATTTTTCTGTTTTGGATTCAAGTTGTTTATGAGCAAAGTTCATTTTCGTTGAGTAATTTTATAGTGTTTCCGTAATGATTAATTGTAATAAGGTGGTGTACCTTTTCATATTAAGAATGCGTTTATGTGTTCACATTAATGGTACATGATTTAAAAATAATTTGTCACTCTTATTTGATGCATCACATCATACTATGCAATGAATTATTATTATTATTAATAGAAAAAAAAAAAGGAAGTCTGATGTCTTTCCTTTATAGGACCTACATGATGATGTTCCAATTATAAAAACTGTGAGGGGGGAGAACTTCATTTTCGTTGAATTAATTTGGTGGTTTTAATGGAATTAATAGGTGCCTAGTTCAACTTCAACTCGAACCAAAACGAAATCATATGACAGTTAGTGGAGCCCACCCCTCAAACAAAAGTTTAAAAATGATCAACGGTCAGATGACAGCAGTTATATTGTATGCCTCAGCGTAGCTGATTCCTTAGCCGACAGTTGAAGAGTACGGTCGTAATAGCGTGCGCTGAAGTATCACGCCTTGGCTATTGACCGGACAACTCTTTCTTTCTGTCTTTTCATTTCTTCTTCTTCCATCCGTAGGAAATGAAAATAAGATAATTCCTTCCTTCCTTCTTTCTTTCTTTCATTGCCCATTTGCCCTTTCTGATCTCTTCTTTCTTTCTTGGAATCCCTGAACCTCAAATCTCCCAATCTCACATCTGTCTGATTATCTTCTGGAATCAATTTCAAACGCCCCATCCGCCCAGCCCAACCCAAGGAGGAAAGCAACACACGAACAAGAAAACAAGCCTCAGAATTTGGATCCGCTGTGAATATTAGCCTCGATCGAAATTTCAACTTGTCCGAGAAAGGTCAAGTAAGCTCCCGAGCTCCAAACTTTGTTTTTTCACCTTTTATTTTCTCTTGTTTTTGTTTTCTTCTTCTTTAAATAAATAATTGCATGATTTCGCATAATGATTCCCGATCTATCGGATTGATGCTAAATGCCGATTATATTAATCATTTCATCCGACACCGACGCCGGGATTGATCATTGATCTGCCATCTTTTACACCAGCAGATTTAATTTGCTTACTTTGAGACCTTTGGGTGTTTCTCAATTATGCCTCTGCAATTCCAATTCCTCTCTATCTTTACCTTTTAATAAAGGTTCCTCCATTTCAATAGCTCCATCCATGCCAGAGCCATTTCTAAATTTTATAGTAAGTAAGCAATGCGATTGATGATTGTATTCAAACACTGACCGATACATGGGAATTCCTCAAGCATTACTCTTGCTAATCAATCGCTATACGTTTCTTCTTGTGCCAGATTTTATAACGATTGAGTGTCAACTTCCGGTTTCAACTGCATGCAGCCACGGCTTCACATCTCTCTCTAATCCATGGGGGAGTGGGTCGTTGGAGCTTTCATCAACCTTTTCGGCAGCATTGCCATCAACTTTGGAACTAACCTTCTGAAATTGGGGCATAATGAGGTATACTCTATACTCTATACTCTATTCCTTTGTGTGTGTGTTCCTTCTTGTGGAACCATTGTGAAATTGTGATTTGCATAACTATCACTAAACAAATTTATAACCTTCCTTCCTCAATGTTATTGTACCTAGTCTGAAAATGCAAATTTTAGCAACCTGTGTTCATCTGCAGCAATTTAGTACTGATGAATGTTTCTACTCTGACACAAATCATTGAGAGAATGAATACTCTGTTGTGACAGCATTTATCCCCATATTCATACCATGATGCAAGCGTCGGATTTTTTATTTTCTGTTTTGGCAGAGAGAGAGACATTCAATACTAGAAAGTGAAGGAGCAAGTGGAAAGCTTCCTTTGAAGCCTATTATACACTTTCAGACATGGAGAGTTGGTACAGTCTTGTCTCGCAGTGCTTCATTTGTTCCAAAGGTTTTTCATATTCTATTTCACACGGTGGATTATGGACATCGGACTTAAATATTATATAATTCTTCACATGCAGGCTTTTTATTTTTCGTTCTTGGTAATTGCCTAAATTTCATATCCTTCGGATATGCTGCTCAGGTCAGTACAAACTAAATTTTGTAGCCTTGTTATCTGAAACTGGAAAGTAAGATTAGTACTGATAAGTACTCAGATGAAAACATCTGCTACAAGCTTGGACGCTTATCTGTATAAGTTTATTGTTTCTGTTCTTTCTAATTATTTCTTGTATTCTTCTGTGCAGTCACTTCTTGCGGCACTGGGTTCTATTCAGTTTATATCCAACATTGCATTTGCTTACTTTGTGTTAAACAAAATGGTGACTGTTAAGTACGTTAAAATATGAAGTGAGAATAGATTTTCATAACTGTAACACCATTTATACATCCATTTTGCACATCTTTATCACCTTACTATTTCTAAGTACATCCGTGTATTAAGACAGCTTTCTTTGCAGGGTAATGGTTGCCACAGCCTTTATTGTTCTTGGGAACATTTTTCTTGTTGCTTTTGGCAACCACCAATCACCTGGTACATGATTCATTTTCAATTCACAATTGCTTACAGTTTCATTAGTGTATTGCATTGTGCCAAATCCCTGAATATCTGATCAATTGTTCTGTATTTTGGTCCTACCTGTGGCAAGAAGCAACCATCCCAAACTCACACACACCCACACAAGTAGAACAATCTTCCCTGCAAATGTTGTATACAACAGCTGTCTCGCATCCAACCCCTCACATGTTTGGGAGAGGGCTGTAGTATATAAAGGCTGCACAATAAACTTTCTCCACAAACACAAAATATATAGAAAGAAGATGAGCATGGACCATGAAATATATTATATCCACAAGTAATGGACTCATGTATGTTCGATTTGTTTTATTACAGTATACACACCAGAACAGCTGGCCGAGAAATACAGCAACATTGCATTCCTTCTTTACTGCCTAATTTTGGTTTTAGTTGTTGCCTTACAGCACTCCATTTACAGGTGAGATTCTGAGAACTAAGTGCTGACTGCTTCATTCTTATTAGTAAGCCTCCAACACTTTATTTTTTGTTTCATCCAATCTCTGGATATACAGGAGAGGAGAACTTCTGCATGCTGTTTCTGGACAGGATCTAAGACCCTATTGGCATATGCTACTTCCTTTTTCCTATGCTATAGTTTCAGGTGCTGTTGGGTCATTCTCAGTGTTGTTTGCAAAATCTCTGTAAGTTAGCTTGCCAAGATATTGTCTTCCTTGTGTGACTCAAGTGGTGAAATCATCCAAGCCTTCTGTTTCTAATTCCTCTTTTTTTTGGCAGCTCTAACCTGCTACGCTTGGCCATGTCTAGCAGTTATCAGTTACATAGCTGGTTCACATACTCCATGCTCCTTTTATTTCTAAGTACAGCTGGATTTTGGGTATCAGTTATTGCAGAGCCAACTTTCAATTTCATGGTTTGCAAATTGCTGCAATCGCATGGGAGATGGTGCTTTATTTAGCTTTTATATATTCATACTTTTTACTTCTACTTCTGCAGATGGCCCGGTTGAATGAAGGATTGTCATTATTCGATGCAATCCTTATTGTTCCTATGTTTCAGATTGCTTGGACATTCTTTTCCATTTGTACAGGATTTGTATATTTTCAAGAATACCAGGTCTCTCTCTCTCTCTCTCTCTCTCTCTCTCTCTCTCTCTCTCTCTCTCACCAACATTTTTATCCTTTGCCTTTGGAATATGTTTAAGTTCACGTGGAAATCTTATTTGTTGTTGTTAAAACAGGTATTAAATGCACTAAGGACAACAATGTTCATACTGGGCATGATGTCTGTGTTCGTAGGCATTTCTTTGCTGGCACCTGATGATTCAAAAGGTATTTTGATGGGCTTTTTATTAATTTTTTTAAAGACTTTTAAATACGCAGAATATCAAGACAGGAACTTACTCCAAATTTTCAGGTGCTGAAGTCAAAGATAATTCATCTTTAGTTTCTGTGATGTCTTCAACCATTCCAAAAGACGCGGGCAGGTACACAATACACTCTTTTACGCAGTTTAAAAAATAATGGAATTTGAATTTTCAAGCTATCTATGTTCTTTTTATGTTCTTATAAAGCACCTAGGAAACCTTTGAATGATGATTCAATACTCAAGGTTTATAATATAGATTATAGTGAGTATGCCTTGGTGCAGTGGTATGGCTTGCCGTTAGCAATTTCAAAAAAGGGGTATGGCTGCCTGTGTCTTGGCCTACCCAGACCCTGCTTTGGCAGGAATCTCCTTGCATTAGGCTGGCCTTTCATTCATCATTTCTACACTGTCTTGATATTAATATAATAGAATGAACAACAAAATATGATGGGGAGGTTTTTGTATGACCACATATATCAGCGTTCCTTATTTGTTGAACAGTTTTCGTTATATGATTTCACTGTTGTAGCATATTCATTGGAATCTGAGCCGGATGAATATTCTGTTTGTTTGTGATTTTCACCACTGTTTGATACCGGCGTCTACGTTACAGGCTAGCTGTTCCATCTGAAGATATACAAATTAGAGACACAAGATCATTTGTGCAAGGAATCCTGGTGAAGATTTCAGATACAATAGTGAAGGCAAAGGTTCTCTAAACTGGCTTGTTGAACTTGCTTATATATAGATTTATGGTATGACTGACTATTAATGAGATGAGTTTGCATCCTTTTGCAGACTGCTTGTGCGTTGTCACTTGGATTTGGAGAGGATTCAATTAATGCATCTGCGGTCCTTGTGATGCCCATGGTGTCATCAAAGATAACGGGCTTTAGAGGAAACGGGTTTGACCGGGCGAAGATTTTCTCCATGAAAAATTCTGGTTGGACTAAGATCTCTATGGATGAAGATGCTACAAAGATGCTAGAGACAAGCCCTGTGCTTCCTGAGAGCCCTTGATAGGAGTAGTAAAATGCATTCAATTGGTTATTATTAGGAGGGAATTATATCCATTTTATTGTCTTTTGTAGAAATACAAATGTTTAGGATTCATTATTTTTCCGCTTATTCAGGCATTGCTGTTTTCTCAATGAGGTGTAATTCGTCACGCTATTGTATATTCTTACTCGCATATTTGAAAGAAATGAGAGTATCTTCCTTTACGGATGCTTAATAGCGCTAGCTTTCCAAATGGTCGAGGTCTAGGAGTCTAGCAAACAGACAACGTTTTGTGGTAGTAAAGACGCGGGAACAACGTTTTACCTAAAGACGCTGGCAGTTTTGGAGGTAGAGCGTGATGTTTGGGAGGGCTACAAGCTTAAAATTACGAGATAATTATGAGCTTTTTTCTGCAATCTATGCCTATACTCTTCATATAGCTGAGGTGAGAAGATGAGAAAATAAAGAGCTGAGCTGCTAACCAATATAGTACTAATTCAGTTCAGTTATCCAATATAATATATTAACATTATTAATAATGCTATTTGTACCACATTTATTGAGAGAGGTGATCCCACCAGTGTATTTGGATGGCATCTAATACCCTGCATTAGAGGGGTGGTGAGCGGTAAATGTTGTCAATTCAGAATTGTCCAACTGTTAACCAGTATTACATATAATGAATTCATATCACAATAATTTTGATTGAGATCGGTCGATCCACTAGTCCACAGTTCTTAGGAAGGAAGAAAGGATTTGGTTGGTCTGACTCTGAGCTAGGTATTCATGGAGCATAGATCAATGGAGTATTCCAGCAGACAACGTTATTGGGTGTTAGAAATCAAACTCATGTCGTGCAAAGATCTGAAAGCCTTCAACTTCTTTCAGAAACTCTCAGTTTATGCGATTGTGTCGCTGAAGGTAATTAGCGATGATGCGGAGAAGAAAGTAAAAGAAGCAGAAGAGCAGATGAATGAAGAGGTAGTGGAGCAACAAATTAAAAAAACACCAACTGATGGGGAAGGAGATGGAAATCCTGAATGGAATCACGAGATGCGGTTTGAGTTTGATCATAATGATGATCATCGTCAGTTGAAGGATGGACGGCTCTTGATTCACTTTGATCTGCGGCATCAGGGTCTGGGAATATTGGGAATCGGAGACAGAAGTATAGGAGAGGTTCGTGTTCCCTTGAATGATCTGATGATCCCACATATCCCACCGTCGCCGGCGAATAATTCTGGACTTGGACTTGGACTTGGAGGAGTGCAGCAGCAGCAGCAGCAGGCAAGGTATGTGAATTATCAGGTCCGGACTAGCGATGAAAAACCCAATGGGATATTGACCTTCTCCTACAAGCTGAAGCTACTCATTAAGGTACTTATACTTTAGTGATCATATATTAATAAATAATTTGGTTATATATTAATAAATAATTTGGTTTGGACAGGGTGCAGGTACTGATGATCCGCGTATTCAATACCCCACAATTACTTTGGAAGAAGATGACGATGATGATATTATACACAAGTTCAACAACACTAATTCTGATATTACGAGTTCCGGATCCCAGCAGCAGCAGGAATATTATTACACATCAAACATATCATCAGCTGCGCCCGCGCCCGCACATAATAATAATTATTTGCAATCACAATCACAGTTACAAGCTGATCATCAACAAATATGCAGCAGCTGCCTACCACAATATCATCATCCTTATGATCCACTAGTAGCAGTAGCAGTAGCAGGTCATCGCACCTATCATCCACCGCCACCACCACCGCCACCTCCCCCGCTCATGGCGGATCATATGGCATCTTACCCTTACCACCCTCCTCCACCCGGCCATGGGATGGTCCATCCTCCATGGCCACCCCATCCTTACCATGATTACGGTCCTTGGAGCCCGCCAGCTGGGATTCGACGACGCCCACATGGAGATGGACATGGACATGAACATGGGTTTTTTTAATTATTAGTTTGATGATATATATGTATATATTAATACCGGAGAATAGATCGACTTGAAATCCTGGCAGGCCGGGACTGGCTGCCGGAGGGAGTGGTATGGTATGTAATAATATTAACAATGTTCCCAAAGGCCCCCCCAATTCACTCACGTCCATGCATCATCAGTGCATATTAATTATAAAATTATAAATTATATTATCTCAATATCTTTCTGAGATGGGAACGGCAGGCAACGTTTAATTCCATCCATCCGATGGCCGTCCTTTTCTTTTGTATCAACCATGCTTGCACTACCCAGCTAATGGTCCTCCTACCCTACTCGATAGATCTTACCTTTAAATAATGTATTTCTCTAACTAATGGTCCTCAATTCTCATCCTCTCTTCTCTTCTCTTTACCTTTGAAATGCTGTTGTGCTTGTGCATGCGCGTGCCTTCCTCCTATATATCTCATTCTCTCTCTCTCTCTTTTCCGTCTTTTTTTTTGTCATTTTATCTATTTATCTCATTTTCAGTTTCGCACAAGCCAAAAGTAAAAAACGCGTTGTTTCGGAAAAGTACAAAGAACATTGAAGTTTGGAACACAGCCAGACTAAGCAACTGGAGTGTGACAAAATTTGAGTGCCCACGACGGGCGGACCACCAACTTAAACCTAACCTTGGTCAACACCACTGGCCCACACCACACCAACTTATGTAAGACGGAAATATCATTATTTTGTTATTCTATTCTTGATAAATAAGATTATTTTATATATAATTGTGTTATTAGTCGAAATACGCCCCACCCCACCTACAAATGCAAAAGCCAAATAATAATTTGGATGCATATATTTTTGTCATTACACTAATAGAGCTAAAGTTGCGATATTATTAATCTAGATGGTCCTGTATGATTACGACTCTCGATCGGCTCCCCTTTTTAATCTTATTTATCAAGATTTCCATTTCCTTAGAAATTAAGATACAAACATACATTGGGATTTTGCAGCTTTTTTTTACTCACTCATGAAATGGAGCCACTTGTCTTGTCTATATATAACTTTAACCGCTTTCGCTTTCACTTTCACTTTCACTTTCGTTATAATATTCTTTATCTTTAATTTCTCTCTTTTCGTTGCTTTTGTTTCTCAACTCCTCCCACTCTCTCTCTGTTCCAGAAAATGAGAGAGTCCAGACTCCAGACCCAAAAGGAAAAAGAAAAAGAGATGCTTTCTGCCTAGCCCTAATGGACGGTAGAGGTAGGACAGGCAACTCGTACCATTGCTATATAAACCCTTGCGCGTACTGCATCTACTCGTTCGTCCAAACTACCTACTTTTTATTATTATTATATATGTATTGCATTGTTTACTACTTACCTACAAATCAAGTGCATCAATAGATAAATTTCCGCTTCCCATCTCTCTCTCTCTCTCTCTGTATTAATCTTAATTAATATTTGTGATTTTCTTTTGTACGCACGTAGACCTTGGTTTGAATTTAAAGTACGAAATTTTAAACCAGACGTATGCAATTGTATCTCTCCATCCGAATCCCATCGGAGGTTTCTTTTCGTCTCAATTGGGTTGTGGGTTGTGCTTTGAGAAATATCAAGGATTAATGCTAGCTAGTATCGCAAGACCAAATTAATATTGAAAGATGAAGAAGAAAGTATCTGCACTAGTGAAGCAGATAATAGCTGCAGTGAGCTCAATTGCGAAGAATAAAACTCTGGCCCTTAGGAGCAAAACCAGAGCCATAAAGACTCGAATCATTATATTCTCGTTGCTGAACAGGAGGTTTGTGATGAGCTCCATCTCTCACAAGCTCCAGGCTTTGCTAGGGCAGCAGCAACACCATTACCCTGAATCTGATGATGATGATCATCAGGAAGATCAAGACCAAAGCAAGGGCAAAGCCGGCGCACTTGTAGTCAACCCAAGCAGCAGCAACAACGATATTATTAATGTTGTCGTGTCCCACAGATCCCACCAGCACCAGCCAGTTGATCTTATTATTAATCCAACTGATGATGATCACATTCACATGACGGCGGATTCGGAGGATAATATTGATATTGATCATGATATTGATCATGGGTACTTGCACCACTTGGTAGAAGCTCAAGCTCAAGCTGGGGATCATCACCTTGACGTGGATAGATATTGTGAAGAGGAGGATCAATTCGAATCTGTGATAGATATTGTGAAGAACTCAAAGCAACAGGCTGGGCAGGCATTCAGTCTGGAGGACGACATAGACCACGTGGCAGACTTGTTCATAAGGAGGGTCCACCGCCAAATCACAATTCAGAAGCAGCACTCCTTCAAGAGCAAGAGGCACCAGTGACGGGGTTGACATGGCCGCCACCAACCACCTATTTTTTTCATTATTATTAAATTTTTTTTTTTAACGGTTGAAAGTAATTTTCTCGTGTATCTTCGTCATATCTCATACGATGTGATATAATCGTATGAACTGGGCCTAGTGGCAATTTCCTCTTGAAGCGTGTGTGTGTTTGTTTGTTTTTTACTTAAACTTTTTAATATTCTTTAATATTATTTTTAAAATTATTAAGGAGGGCCTGAGTCCAATAGAAACAGAGAGAAACAAGGTTGGGCCTAGAGGCCCTACCTAGAAGCCGGCCCAACTAAGATGGGGAAGCAACCTTTCTTAAAAACAAACCAACCAGCTCAATCAACACCGTGAATCCGGCCATAGTAGATGAATGAAGCAACCTTTGGTGTTTTCCATTTCCACCAAAGGCCAAAGCGAAGGTATGCCTGTTGATTGCTCTTCTCTTCTTCCCTTTACATATTTTTACTTGATAAAGAGTTGTATTGATTTAATACTGGTTTATTTACTTGATTTTAGATTTAGGGTTTCTATTCTTAATTGTGGTTGAGTTAGTTCTTATGTTGGATTGTGATTTTAGAGGCTTTAGGGCTAACTAGTCTACTAGTACTGCCTGGCTACTACTCACAAAGACAAAGTCCTAGTTTGTGGTTACCGAAATTAAGGTTCTAAACCCTATCTCATGGTTTTGTGATTTTTCAATCTATAACATTTGTATGGCTTGTTGGTTTTGTTCTGATATCCTAAATAATCCTTTTGCAATCGTAATATTTTGGGGTTTGCATTGCAGCATCCATGTGATTATCAAGCTTATACAATGGAACACCCAAGCAATGATGACCAATGCAAGAGTTCAGTGGTAGTAACATATGGGAATCAAGTTACTGGTATTGAATTTGAGCTTTATAGTAGTCATGATTCATTGTTGCAATAAAATCATGAATACTTGCACAACCCCTTTCTTTTCTTATTTAAGCCCCATTTTTTGCTTACAATTCTCTGATGCTGCAGATAAAGTGAAAGAAAGGTCAAGAGACCAAAGAGAACCTCTTCCAGGGGAGCCTAAATGTGTTATATGTAACCGTTATGGCGAGTATATATGCGATCAGACAGATGATGACATTTGCAGTTTGGAGTGTAAACAGACTGTCCTCTGCAGGGTTGCCAACACCCAATTGCCAGTCAACCTACCACCTCCCAAAAGATTAACTGCTACTGATGAGTGCTTTTATGTTCGAGATTCTGGTAGTCAATCAGGATCTGTATTCTTCTCTAGTGACCAGACTGAATTGCTTAGAAGCAGACTTGAAATTCATGTGAAGGGAGACTTAGTTCCGCCACCTATCTTGTCCTTCTCTTCATGTAATTTTCCTCAAAAGCTCCTCCAAAATATAGAGGCTGCAGGTTTTGAAATGCCAACACCTGTCCAAATGCAAGCAATCCCAGCTGCTTTGAGTGGAAAAAGTTTGCTTGTGTCTGCTGAAACAGGGTCTGGGAAAACGGCTTCCTTTCTGGTTCCAATTGTTTATCTTTGTGCAAATTTTCGCTTTGAGCAGTTTAGAGACCGGAAAAAGCCGTTAGCAATGGTTCTAACACCAACCAGAGAGCTCTGTATACAAGTTGAGGAGCAAGCTAAGTTGCTCGGAAAGGGTTTGCCTTTTAAAACAGCACTTGTGGTTGGTGGTGATGCGATGGCCAGACAACTTCACCGCATTCAGCAAGGAGTGGAGCTCATCGTGGGAACTCCAGGCAGGCTAATTGATCTTTTAACGAAGAATGATATACAACTGGATGATGTAAAGATTTTTGGTCTTGATGAGGTGGACTGCATGTTTCAAAGGGGATTCCGAGATCAGGTAATGCAGATATTTAGGGCTCTATCACAACCCCAGGTTTTACTGTATTCTGCAACGGTCTCCCAAGATATAGAGAATATGGTAAGCTCTATGGCAAAAGATGTTGTTGTAGTCTCCGTTGGCAAGCCCAACAGGCCAAATAAGGTTGTGAAGCAACTACCTATCTGGGTCGAGTCGAAGCAAAAGAAGCAAAAGCTGTTTGACATATTGATGAGCAAACAGCATTTTATGCCACCTGTGGTGGTTTATGTGGGATCAAGATTGGGGGCCGATCTCTTATCTAATGCAATTACAGTCACCATTGGAGTGAAAGCTTTATCAATCCATGGGGAGAAGTCCATGAAGGAGAGGAGAGATATAATGAGGTCATTTATAATGGGTGAGGTTCCTGTTATTGTAGCCACTGGGATTTTAGGCCGTGGAGTTGATCTTGTGGGTGTAAGACAGGTAATTCTGTTTGACATGCCCAATTCCATGAAGGAGTATGTCCATCAGATTGGTAGGGCATCTAGACTGGGAGAAGAGGGTACAGCAATTGTGTTTGTAAGTGAGGAGAATAAGAACTTGTTTCCAGATTTGGTTGAGATTCTAAGATCTTCTGGTGCAGCTATACCTCGGGAGCTTGTTAATTCACGGTATATGACAGTGACACGCCCATTCTCCAATGGCGGAGGCCACCAGAAAAAGAGGAAGCACAAGCATGAATGAAATTTCCTAATGTTCTTCTAGTCCGTATCTGGATAAGTGTACTAAAGGCAAAGAATAGTTTTCCCTGAATTCAGGGCATGGTTAAGTTAGTATAGTCCTGGCGGTTATGTACATACAAAAGAAAGAGAAATGGGAATGACTCTGTCATTCATGCTAATTCAAACTGAAAATAAAAAATTCTTGTATTCAATTCAACAACTATTGTTTACTGATCATGAGATTAAAATGGAATTAAAAGGGACCAAAGTGACATAAGTCAGAATTCGGAGGATAGCATCGAAATTAACTAAAAGAAGTATGCCCTTTATCGCAAGTAAGTATTTTGGGTGGGTGTGGGTGGGGGTAGGAGTCCGTGTGTACAGAAGACGCGTAGTGATCGGACCTCGCCTCGCCTGTGACCAGTTCCAGTGGGGGTTGGTTAGATTTCTCTCCCACCCTCGCCTCGTATCGATTCGCATATTATAATTTATATTGTCAAATGGTCGCATACGAGTCGAATAGATATATTGTATTATCCTCTTCTTCTGCCTCTGCCTTAAAGCCTTTGCCATAATTTTTCCTTTTCTTTCTGAAAGTTGCCTTGGCCATAATAAAAAGAAGGTACATTAATCGACCAACCAACAACCCTCACGAGAGAGAAAGAGCGAAGTTGGATAGGGCCCTCTTTATTATCGAACAACATCAGGTAATTATTTTGATGGTTATTGTGTTTCAAATCCTCCTTTACGCCAAACAAAATCGGAACTGCAGTTGGTCTCAGAATTTCAAGATTGACGATCAAAGTTTCCAACTTGTTTGACTTTCTGATTGCAATTATTAATTTAATGGATTTGGTATATCAAACTTATTTTTCTTGTTTCTTCGCCTTCCATGTTCGTATTTAGTTTCAATTTATGCTTCTGCGTAATTATACTGAAGTCTTTTTGTTTGGTTGATTGATTTTGATAAAATCTGCGCGTGGTGGCTGCCATGGTTGTATGTTTCAGCTTCTTTTTTCTTTTCCTTTCTTTTATTGCGGGAAGAGGTGAGACATTCTGAGGATTAATCCTAGAAGCCACATTCAGCCATTTCTTTTACTTCATTCTTCTCTGCTTTGTGGTTGCACGATTATCCCCAGGCATATTACCGTGTATTTGTCCTACCTTGGAAAAAAGAAAATGAAAGAAAGAAGATTTCTTTGCATCTTTGCTCCTATATTATATGCCCATCCTACTTGACAGTACACTGTGCCCAATCGATTATTATAAATAGCAATTATTTAACAACAATCTTACGCACAACCCTAGCATTCAAATTTGTTGAATGATTGTAGACTCTTTTCAGCTTTTCAACTTTGGCTACTCACACTCAGCATATAAGCTCATTCTAGTATTTGTTTTCAGTGTGATAAGAATTTGAAAACAGACGACGACATTATGATGAACGGGACTCACAGTGTGGGGGAATGTTCTAGCTCAACTTCCCTGAGCAGCCAACAGGATGTTGAGGATGACTGCATGATTGCTGTTGTACTATCAGAAGAGTATGCTAAGTTAGATGGTGCAGTTGCTAGACGCCTTTCCAACCTGGCACCTGTTCCTGTAATGAAAATCTCCTTTTCTCCCTTTCTCTCTCCCTTCTCCTCTCCCTCTTCCCCCCCCCCCCCCCCCCCAAAATCACTATTTTCATTCATAGGTTAATTTAATATTACCAAAATGTCTCCAATGGTACGCAACTAGAACTTAATCTCAATTAGTGAGTCCAAAAATATTATTTCTCTAATGCATCTAGCATATTGACGTATGGAGTGTAATACACCTTTATGAAGTTATTGCTAGCAAAGTTTTCACGGTATAGAATCATTCTTCTTTAGAAATTAGAATTGCATGCTACATCCTTTGATTGTTGTCTTTAAGAACTTCATTAAGCTGGAATAACTTTTTCTTTTTCTTTTGAATTTTTCCATTTAATAAGGAAAAGGTGCTCGTCTTAATATGTGATGGTATTATTATGTTTTTAAAATTACAGCACATTCCTCGGATAAATTCCTACATCCCCAACATTAGTGATGCTAGTTTGGACCATCAACGGCTTCTCCAGAGGTATGTTTTATGATTCCGAAAAAAATTATGTACTGGTTATTTCGTGGTTGAGAACTTTCCTAAAGGTATTGAAATAGCTTCTTTATCATTTCCGTTTTGGTTGATGGTGAGAAATAATTTAAGTAAAAGAAGTCAAATTTCAAAGGTAACAACGTAAAAGCACACACTTGGAAATGGCCGGAGGTATTGGAAAACCTCACTGTAAATAAGCATATTTGTAACTCATGGAAAACCACATGAGTACTGCAAATGATAGTCGTAAATATTATGTATTGAGGCTAAAACTTAACCTGTTTGTTGCTAATGTAGGGGGTAGTTTACCCGTGGGTGGATGGTCGTACAAAAATCAAACTTGTATTATAATAGTTAGAACTATTCTCAACATGGAAGTTCTGAGATGAATTTATTTTTGCTTTTCTTTTTACTTTTTTTTGTTTTTTGTTAACAGGTGTTTGAGTGTCTCATTTATGCAATTATGATATTCTGATATGAACCACATTTGGAGTGAACTTCAGCCCAGACTTGTTACCCCACATGAAAAACACATGTACCTTGTGGGCTTAGGCATTGAGTGTGATATACAACTCTCAGTCCAGCATCTTAGTGGACTAGAATATCTGTTTTGCACTCTATATACGTCTGTTTAACTTCTTCTTGGGTGATAGTTTAGTGAATCTCTTATTACTTCCTCACAGGTTACATGTCTATGGTTTATACGAAGTAAAGGTTTCTGGTGATGGAAACTGTCAGGTATCTGCATTTCTGAAGTAATAGGTAATATTATCCTTTGTTTTATATTGATTTATTCTCTCTCTTTGTTTTTTTTTTTGGGTGCAGTTTCGTGCACTTTCAGATCAAATGTACAAGTCTCCAGAGTATCACAAGCATGTCCGGAAAGAGATTGTGAAACAGGTAGAGTGTAATTATGAAGTACCCAATTGCTGTAGAGGGACAAAATTTAAAAGGTGAATTTGGATTTAGAAAATTGGGCTGGAGATCCATTGATATTAGATGAAAGATCAATTAATGAGAGAACCAGAGATTACTGAAACTGAGGAGAAAATCAGAGATTACTAATTACGAGAAATTGAATGAAAAAAAAAAATCAGAGATTACTAAAAAAATTATCACTGCTATTTGTGGCTGTTCATATTTGATTAAATTAAAACTTCATCCACCAGTGTTGCTACCTTTGCATCACAACCTTTACCATTGCTGTAATCCCTGGATTCCAAAGCTACTGTTTTTTGCTGACAACCACTGCTTCCCGTGTTCCTTCTCTCTACAAACATAATTATCATGATGAATCTATATCCTATAATGACCTTTCAGTGCAACATTTTGTCACCAACTTTTTCATTAGTTTATAAGGTGAAAAAAAGTGAATGGCTAATTTGAGTTTGCTTATCTTGCACTACTTTTCCTGTTTTCAGCTCAAAGACTATCATTCTTTGTATGAAGGCTATGTCCCTATGAAGTACAAACGCTATTACAAGAAAATGGCAAAGTATGTTAAATTGTTTAGGGTCAGTAGTTCTGTTATTTGATAAAATAAGCTTCTGCGAGTATGCATGAATTTAATTGCTGGTTTAGTTTCATCTATTTTTCCTGGCGGAGGAGATTTGTATTCACTTTTAATTTATCACATGATACAGATCTGGTGAATGGGGGGATCATGTTACCTTACAAGCAGCAGCTGACAAGGTCCGTTAATGTTGTCCCAATGGGTTGAAATTGTTTTCTGTAGATACATATGCATATCGTTCTTATAATATTTTTCTATTTTCAATTCTGGTTGATTTGCACTCAAACATGAGTAATTTTATCCGTCATAACTCTTTTTTCCTCAAGAGTACAAAGCTTATTGTATAATGTCTAGAAGAATATAAAATTCTAAAATAATAGGCCTATAGTACGTGTGTGAAGAGCATTAATTAAAAGAAGAGTACAATGACTCAATAATGTGGTGTTTGGTACTCAGATTGGCTTATTGGTCTCACTTTAAACTTGGCTCTGCATCACAGGCTCTCATCAATGGTTTGATACAGTTGAATATAGACTGGGTTCATTGCTTTTTCATTCTCAATGTTGAGGTCTTCTAATATGTAGGTTGTTTATACCCCAAAAGATTGAGTTATGGGAGAACAGTTTGTATATCAAGCTAGCACCCCCTCATGTGCAGCTCTGTTCTGCATTACGATGACTTGTGGCCAATGAAGGATTTGAACGCAAGCCTTTTTGGAACCAAAACTTTGATGCCATTGTATCCCAAAAGCTTAATGTTAGAGCGTCACTGTGGTTTTTGTTACTTAATGTTGTTAGGGATGGGAAAAAAAAAAGAATCTTTCATTTGTGTTACTTTAGAGAGTGAATGTGGTGGCATTGACTTAGTTCTATTAATTAATTGTGGTTCATTGTATTTTGGGTTATTCAAAAAAGACCTAATTAGTTAATAGATATTGGTTGTAGGTTAATGTGGCATATATCTTGCCAAATTATATGATGTCTGGTATCTATCAAAATTTATTGATGATGGCATCAAGTTACTTTTGCAATTTAACAGGAAATATTTCGTTGTGAGATGGAACTTGATTATATTGAATCTTTAGTCACAAATAAAAAAGAGCATTGGAAAATGATGCAATAGTACAAATATTATTAGAGAATATCATTTTAGGAAGATATACATATACATCAGTGCCGATAACTTCTCAAATGTCTTGTTGTCATGTTGTTCAATGTCTTTTCTTGTAGTTTATGATGTTCTGTAATCCTGCTTGTTTGAATGCAGTTTGAAGCGAAGATTTGCCTTTTGACATCATTCAGAGATACTTGCTTTATTGAAATTATGCCTCAGTACCAGCCACCAAAACGTGGTAAGATGGAAGTATCTTTTCTCTTTTATGCTCATAGTATTAGGTTAATATTGCATCACCGAAAAGAAAAATAAAAAATAAAAGACTCGCTAGTCTCCTGGCACTGTCCAGTTCTGAGATTAGGGGCTGCCTATTATGGAGACAGGTGGGCTTTGACTCATATTTTAGAACTACTTTGGTTTGATAAAAAAAGGATGGCTCAGGCATTAATTTATGGTATTGTGGAAACTTGGCATGTATATGTAAAGTGTCTCTAGGCTGAAACCCTGGAAACTGCTTGTGGTGATTGAGAGTTTCATGATCAAAGATGTTAGCTTATTGAATGAAATTATCACTGAAGAGAGGCTGATAGTGGGAGGAAGTTATCTGAAAAAAAATGAACTGAAGGAATTAGGAAACATTTAGAATCATATTATGGTCTTCTAGGAGGCTAAGTAGTAATCCTAAATATGGTATCAGTGTCAAAAGAATGCATACCTCGCTTAAAATTTTTATCAACCAAGATCTCCGCTATCTTTAGGATACTTGGTGTGACCGAGCAAGAGAGAATATAATGTATGGCAAGAAAAGACTTAATGCATAAGAGTTATGTTTTAAATCTAATTTGTACGAAAGGAAATACATATATAACAAGAAAGAGCCATGAAACTATGGGCGTTGGGCAACTTTTTTCTTCAAGGAATTGGACTTAATTTTCGAATTCCTTTGATCACATTTCCCATTTCTATCAACAAACTTTGCGTACATTCTTTAACTGGCTGTTGGATTTTCATTTGCCAATATTTTTCTTTCATCTATTTCAATTTCAAATTCTGACAATTTCAAAATTATGCAGAACTGTGGCTGAGTTTTTGGTCTGAGGTTCATTACAATTCACTATATGAAATCCGAGGTGTTTTTCTATTTTCAAATTTTTTTTTAATTTGCAGTAAAAATATCATTTTATAGGGGTCAAGTGCGGGACTATGGCTTTGATTATATCTTAGTTGTGTGTCGTCTTTGCAGATGCTCCAATTCAACAGAAGCCAAGGAGGAAACACTGGTTGTTCTAGGCTTCTAGTGTGATTTTTGAAGTTATGACAGTCAGGATGTTCAAAGATTTTAGCACTGTGCATATGTTCCCGAAGATGTTGAATTCAATTAGAAACTTTATATACATACTAGTATTATTATTTAGGCCATTACGGCTGTAAACGGTTTGTAGTGTTTTGAAGATGTATTATTCTTGTTCAATTCTTTTGTAAGACCAATGATGTATTATTCTTTCAAAGGGGATTTATATGTGAAATTAGATGATCAGTATTCACTATGAATTTTCAATGTTTGTTTTTCGCCACCCAGATATGTGAAGCTCTGAGTTCAATGAATCTCCAGAGTATATTCTTCGGGCAGCCCTTCGTATTTTATATTAGTGGCTATACATATACAATATCAAAAATGAGTTTGAAGCTGGACCCTGGCTGGTGCCAGGACGAATTTACAACAGTTTGGCTCCTCTAAGATGAATTTATTCATTTGCTAATTGTTTTGGGGTATGTGCACCTTATCGCTTCGTTAGTCTGATAAGCTGAGTGGATTACTTAGATTAAGGTACATGCAGTGCAGAAATCAAAATTCTCAGGGTTATTATGGCTAACTCAATTTTGATCATTGTTAAGATTAATTATATAGTATCACCTGAGTACCACGTGTTTTAATATAAGTGGATATTTGTTATACTAAATCATAAGATTGGGAGATATGAACATCATACTCCGCTCATATTATAACAGGTGGACATATAATATAAGTATATTTCTCCTTTGTTATCAAACAGCCATTAGTTTTCAATATATTTATGATGTTTACTGTTTTATGTGCCTGATTTGCTGACTCAAAATCATAACTCAACTCCGACCCAAAGCCACCTTTGGGTTCAGCAACGGAAAACGAAAGAGAAACAGATTTTGAAAATAATGAAGCCAGCAAGAGTACACGCTTAGAAACTTCATCTGCATCAACACGATCTTGCATGATGACAAGCAAGAGAAAATGGTTTGAACAATATTCTCATTATAAATATAAATTGGAA
The DNA here is from genome assembly GCF_000346465.2 of Prunus persica. NCBI lineage: Eukaryota > Viridiplantae > Streptophyta > Magnoliopsida > Rosales > Rosaceae > Prunus > Prunus persica. The sequence goes on from NC_034011.1 coordinate 27,235,474, forward strand.
AAGAAAAGAGAAAAGTAGAAATTAAGGCAGAGGTTAGGGAGAAACAAAAAACATAGAGATGATGAGGGAATGACGAGTAGAAAATTAGAATGATGATCTGATCATCACTTCCAGTTGTTGGCAACGATGTCAGCCAAATCAACGACCCTTTGTGAGTAACCCCACTCGTTGTCGTACCAAGCAATGACCTTGACCATGTCATCTCCCATGACCATTGTCAATGATGAGTCAACTGTGGAGGAGACATCTGTGCACCGAAAATCGACAGAAACAAGGGGCTCATCACAAACAGAAAGGATACCTGCGAGCTCCTTTGCAGAACTGTCTCTGAAAGCAGCATTCACTTCTTCTGCAAAGGTCTTCTTAGTGACTTGGACAACAAGATCGACCACAGACACATTTGGGGTGGGCACACGCAGGGCAATGCCATTTAGCTTGCCTTTTAGACTTGGAAGGACTAGAGCCACGGCCTTTGCTGCACCTGTTGAAGTGGGAACGATATTCAGAGCAGCAGCTCGTGCACGCCTTAGGTCGCGGTGGCTGGCATCAAGTAGCCTCTGGTCACCCGTGTACGAGTGTGTGGTGGTCATGGTGCCCTTGATGATGCCTGTCCATGTACAGTACTCAAGCATGAGCTAGCCTAACATTACTATTGATTGATTGATTGATTATGCTTTTTCATACTGGCGGTGGTGTGGTGTGAATTGAAAGTAACTTACCGAACTTTTGATCGAGGACCTTGACGAAGGGGGCAAGGCAGTTGGTGGTGCAAGAAGCATTGCTAATGATGGTTTCATCTGGGCTGTAGGCGTCAGCATTGACCCCGACCACATAGGTGGGGATGTCGCCCTTTCCAGGGGCAGTGATAAGCACCTTCTTGGCCCCTGCCTGTAGGTGCTTGCCTGCACCCTCCCTATCCACAAACACACCAGTGCCTTCTATCACTAGGTCAATCTCCAAGTCCCTGAAGTGCAGTGAATTTGTATTCATTCCGTCATTCTATATATCATGCAAGACAAGACAAAGACAGTGGCAGTGGCAGTGTTTGCTAGCTAGCAAGTTTATTAGCTAAGCTCGAAGCTCAAAGCTCGTAGCCAGGTGAACAGGAGGACTTACTTCCAAGGCAGGTCGAGGGGATTGCGGCTAGACACGACCTTGATGACCTTGCCGTCAACGGAGATGCCATTATCACCAGCGGGCTTGACATCAGCATCGAAGATTCCAAGTGTAGAGTCGTACTTGAGGAGGTGGGAGGCCTGCTTCACGCCTCCAGTGTCGTTGATGACAACGACATCAAGAGGGGAGTCCTTGCGCCCATGCCAGCACCTCAAGAAGTTCCTTCCAATTCTTCCGAATCCATTTATAGCCACCTTTAGCTTCGCCTCCGCTATCCCTTTTTTGTATCCTCCGCTGCTTCCCACCTTCAATTCGTTCCCAATTACAAGGACACATTACGCACGCAATCACATTTACCATTTACCATTTACCATTTACAAGTAGACATGACATTAGTCAACCTTCCATGTCAAATGTGGTCAACCAAACCAACCATTGTGCTAAAACGTTATATAATTATTTAAGTGGTAGTATTTTTTATGATCATGGAAACGTGTATGTATATATATATATTGGTATGGTAAATAAATAGATAAATGGACGGTGGGATAATTAAGAGGACAAGAAAAGGAGTACTCACAGCAGAGGTCTGGAAGGAAATGACTGAAAACAAATCGTCTGAGGTCTTCCTTCCAAAAGGAAGGCAAGCTGATGAGGTCCGGAGACCTGAGAATTCTGCAAATCCCTTTCCATTTGCCTGGAAATGGAGAAATTTATCATTTGAGCATCACATGATTGTTGATGACAATATAACAATATAAAACACTAGCAATGAATGCACAAGAAGGACGGTACGGCTTTAATTTTACTCTTCACTTGCATAGACATACATGTATACTTATGTATATATCTATATAGAATATAGATAGAGAGAAAGAGCTTGCATGCATATGCATATATATATATTCATAAAATGAGTGACACATGAAAATCAGAAGCCGCATGAACCTGAAGAGATGGTTTGGCCACAGAAAGAATAGCCGAAGCCATCCTTGCGAGGGAGGATGGAGGATATGGATATGGAGCTAGCTAGCTAGCCTATAGCTTAAGCAAGCAGTAGTAGAAGTGGTAGCAAGACAGTCAGAAAATTTGCAAGGTCATTATATATTCATTTTAATAAGATAGAGATGATGAGAGAGCAAGTGTTGGGAGTGACTGACATAAAACCAAGAGGGGATGAGATTATGGATAGCCTATCATTCAACGAATGGCTGAGGTTTAAAGCTTTGTGTTTGTGTCCCCCTCTCCCCTCCACTCCTATTCCTCCTTCTATACACTCTTCCTTTCCTTGCATTTCCCATCTTCTCTCTCACTTTCTTCTTTCATTTTGTACTCATGTTGGACATTAGGCCTTTGGGCCTTTGGGCCTGAGCCTGGTTCTCTTAGTCGCCCAACTTACATATACAAAGAATATAAAGCTGCTGCAAGGATGAAAAAGTCTACCAGTCAGGATCCATGCATTGCCCCTCCTATGCTTTGGCATACACATACAACGGCAAACATTAATAACGCGGATGAGGGGAAACGCTGTGTGCGTTGGGCCTATTGGCGACGGAGGTGGAGAAGAGAAGTGGGGAGAAAGAGTAAGAGAAGATAAAGCGTAAGATTTGAAAAAAAAGAAAAAGAAAAGTATCATTGGTGTTTTGATTTTTAATTGTTATTAGGCTATTATAATTTAAGCTAACAGTGTTCTGTTGTTAAATATAAAGACAGCTGCAACACATTTTCCTCAACAAACCCTCATTCGTTTCAATACGGATTTTGCTAACTGTTTGGTCACTGAAACTGCAATAGAGCTTTAGTGGCTTCCCACCGAACAAATTCTAACTCCAAAACGAAAAGAGGATCGTTCTATGGATAGTCTCCGAACATACATTCGTTTTTCAGTGGGTGGCTTCCAAAACATCCATTTGCTCTTCGATGGGTAGCTTTCAAACATCCATTTGTTTTTCAGCGAACACGGTTGCGACCCTACTTTTACTGTGATAGTCAATGGCCCGGCAATGGCTATGGGCACCTTATTTCACTTGATATTAAAGTAGATCAACTAAACAGAGTGAGTAACCAAACAAATACATCTTTGTAATAGATTCTTTCTTCAATAAAGTTCAGATCTTCTTTCCCGAATTTGCCTATGTGAAATAGAGTTCAAATATTAATTATCGACCCAACCCAACCCATCAGAAGTTGTATCAACATGTTACATTACAGAATGAGACCAGTATAAATGCGTCGTAAACTTGATAATTATAATTGAACAGAACTAGTAATTGTCTCATGTATCAATGAAACTAACATCAAAAGGCATCAGCAATGAAAAAGCGTTACTGTTGGCGCATTTCCAGTTTTCTAGACAGTTAAAGCGATTGAGATCGGAAGATCCATCTAGAGAGTTTTCTTGAGATTCAAAATAGGGTTTTTTGTATTGAACTTATGATCACAACAACATAAAAGACGAAAATCCCTAGGCATCATGCATAGATTGGATTCCGTAAACAACAGAGACCACACCACATAGTTAGAAAGTTAGAACTGGCTCGCATAACCTCATTTTAGCACATAGCTTCTGAAAGTAAGCTTTACATACTGTTTTCTACTAACTGAAAGCGTTACTTCATTGCATCTAGAATAATGTAACCTCACTCTAGCACATAGCTTCTGAAAGCACATTAGTCTAGGACCCAACAATGACCTTGACCACAGGAATGTCAATCTAAATTTTTTGAGCTGCTCTTGACTAAAAATAAACATAAATTAAACAAGCCTCCAGCTTCTTAAGGCGAAGAAGCAGAGAACTAAAAGACTCAAAAGGTATTTAGTATGGTCCAGGGCAGATGCCAATTAGTTTTTCTGCTTTTCTCTTTTGAAAATGTCCATCTTTCACAGCAATGTAGCTGAAAAGTAGGTCTACAATGAAAATTGCAGCCAACTCACAAATCAACCTTGGAAGAATTGTAGATCCTTGAATTAAAAAAATATTTAATTCAACTAAGCTAAGCCTAATCCAACTCAGAAATTCAAACTACTAACCCAACCCTCATAAATTGTTGTTTTTCATTTTCACTTTGTAGATGGTCAATATGTTCTATTGAAAAAAAAAATATCAATATGAGATCTTTTACAAAATCATCTTCCATTTCTCAATTACTTAATCTTCGATTCGGTATATAGGAAGGTAGGAATGTAATTTTACACTACAACGTGAAAAATTGAAGCCTTCCTTCCACACAAATTAATACGCACTTGAATGGAAGAAACAAACTCACTAGCAACTTGTCATGTCATGCTTGCATAACTCATTAAAACAGATTGCTTGGTCAAATCAGCTAATGTTTAAGATAAGTTGCTGCAGGCAGAATCTATTCAATATAAAGTTTTCTACCAATAAATATTCTTAGTCTGAATTACCCCAGGCGCGCAATCTCTTCTTTCTCACATGAAAAAGGCAAGGCAAAAGAGAAACAAAAGCATAGCCAAAATGGGGGAAATGACAGTATTTTTTAATAAATATTGAGCAATCTAGATGACAGACGGAAGAACAAAAGCTAGAATTCAATAAATTTAATTAGCAGGATTCTAAGACTACCATCAACCAGGATGCATATTCGTTAGAAATTTAGAAGGCAAAGAGCATGAAATGCAATAGTTAATACTAGCAGCATATATGGCTTCAACTTCAGCTAATGTGACATCAATCATCATCAATAAAGTAAGGAGCAAGGGCAAAACAAGGCATGGCAGTAGTATCCCAATTATGACTAGGAACTGGGAACTGGGAACTAGGAAGGAAGGAGGACTACTGACTGACGGTTGAGACAGAAGAGCTGCTGAGCTGAGCAATGATATTGGATTCATGGCGAACTGGACTCTGGAGCAGTTAGTGAAGTGAATGCCTGCCTGCCTGGTCAGTGGTCATATGTTACAGCTCATATATTCATACTCTGAGTATCTGAAGCTTGGTCGAGAAGGCAATTGCAACCCAATCGGGCTGGGAAGAGGACCACTGCAGCTGCTCGATCTCGGCCCCGGCCGTATAGGCCAGAATGGGATCCAGGCCACCCTCCACCGGCTGGCCCATGGAGGAGAGGTCCCAGATGAGAGCCTGGGAGTCATCTCCGGCAGTGCAGATGTGGCAAGAGCTGTGAGGGGCCCAGGCAATGGCATTGACGCTGGCCTGGTGCCTCTGCAACTCGACGACTGGGAGGGTCGGGAAGCGGATGTCCAGGACGACCACCTTGGCGCTGTCCATGATGATGGTGGCCATGTACCTGGGGTCTTGCTTGTTCCATCCCAGCCGGACCAGGGGGGTGTCGGGCTCCGAACTCTCGTAGATGATGGTCGAGTGCTCCTTGTCGCGCAGGTCGAACACTCTCACGGAGCCGTCTGCCGAGACGGAGGCGAAGACACCAACGCCGCCCCAGGCGATGTCGTACACCTCCTTGTCGTGGGCGATGAGCTGGGTGTCCACCGCCTCGCGCTCTATGTCCCAGATAGTGCAGGTAGTGTCGATAGAGGAGGTGCCTATGCGCTTGGGCTCCGCCTCGTTCCAGTCGAAGGAGGTGAGGGGCCCGCAGAACTCGGAGCTCTTGTTGCCGTTGAGGAGGGACTTGAGCTCCACTGACGAGGAGGAGGAGGAGTCAGACTCCTCGTCCTCCCCAGAGATGCGCCACACGCGGAGGAAATCGCTCGAGGTGGCCAGCAGGTCTGGCTTCTGGCACTCCTTGTCCGGGATGAAGATGGTCTTGGTCGGCGGGTACGGGTGCTCGAACGACAGGTTCGGGTCCGACCGGATCTCCCCGTTTGAGTCGTCCAGCTGCACGATCTCCACTCGGTTCGGGTACTGCTCCAGGAGGCTTGCGATGGCCAGCCGGTACTTCTTGTCCCGACGGACGCTCCAGTTCATGGCGTAGATGTGCCATGGCGCCTCATACGTGTAGATCTCCGATCGTTTCTGCTGCTCATCTGACCCGTCCTGATTCGGATCGCTACTCCTACTGGCCCCCATCTCTCTCTCTTTCTCTCTCTCTCTCTCTCCCCAATAATAATATTTTCCGATTTATTATTTATCACCAACCCTGCCCTGCCCCCCACCCAAACAACTGCAAACCTGAAGCCTAACCGAACCCCTCCTCCTGCGGATAGTATTATTTATCTTGGACTTCCAGAACCAGAAAGAAGCAAAATTAACCTTGGACTTTTAATTCAGTAGAGGAAGAACCTATCTGATTCTGCCCTGAGACTGAGAGCCGTCGCGAATTTTTCCCTTCTCCTTCTTCATCTTATCCCTCAATATTTTTCAGACTATAAATTTTACTAAAAAGCAAAAAAAAAAAAAAAAAAAAAAAAACCAATAAAGTTATGTGCCGTTTCTTAATTCTTATCGTTTCAATTTCTGTCGTTACATTTTCAACGACGTATTGTTCTCTCCCTTCCCTTTGAACGGCATCTCATGATATGTCGTTACTTTTATAATTTCGTCGGATGGGTCACGTGTTAAGTGATACAGGTCATGATGCCGCTATCTCTACTAGTCGAGACTTGAGAGAGAGAGAGGCCCTAGAATTATCAGGCGTTTTAAATAAACGGCTAAAGGAGACCTTGCTGCTGTATCCAATACCGGCCGGAGAAAGAGGAGGACGGGTTTCACTTTCTGGGTTGGCCAAGTCAGTTTTCGTTAAGGGGAAGGGGAAAAAAGAAAAAGAGAGGGTGATGGTGTTTATGGGCCATGCAGATTCAGTTAAAAAAAAGACATCTTGGCTGATGATGAATTATGATATAAGGCTATGCAATTGCAATCTGCAGTATGTAAAGTAAATAGAGCGGAAGACGAAAGTTGAAGCCGAGTATTACTTTGACTGAGCTCTATCCTCCTCTTCCCAAGTTCCCAGTCTGGAATTGATTTTGCTATTGGGCAATAGAGGAAGGAGAGGTAACATTCTGTCCTTTCTTCTTGTTTTTCTTTTTAGCTTTACATTTTATAAGGGCCAACGTTCACCGAAAATTCATATTCATTTTAGATCTCAGAAAACGACGTGGGAGGAATGAGTAAGATTTTATTAGTATAGTTATTAGTATGCTATGCATCATTAACCCCAAACAAAAACCCACCTCTGAGTTTGGGATATGGGATATGGGAGGGGATTCACCCTACCTCTGTGATTTGTACAACAGATCCCACCTTACTTCTCCCAATCTAATTGTCAAGAATTAGTTGCATTGATATATTATGGAGCCTAGGATCTTAAGCTCAAAGGGAACCATATTGAATCTATAATTTGCTTGAGTCTTTTCAAGCCAAGTGTTGTTTCTCATTCATTTTCCATTCCTTCATTTGATACCTCATATAGTTCCTGCCGTTCACACTCTCAGGCAGGCAATCGGCAGGTCGAACTGTTGTTAAAGGTCTAACACTCGGCGTTTGCAGAAAGACACGCTTCTGTTTGTTTGTGTACCGAAAAGAAGACAATTCTGTTATGATGGTTGCACGCCTTTCATGTACTCCCGAGGTTCTCCCCAAAAGTAAGCTATTCACCGGCTCTAGGGTAACCAAATTCGGTTCTCAGGAAGCTCTCACCTTACTCCAAAATTGCGCCACTTTCAAACATCTCAAGCAAATCCATGCTAAGATTATCCGGAATGGTCTTTCTCACGATCAGTTACTTATCAGGAAACTCATTCACCTTTGCTCTTCTTATGGGAAAATGGACTATGCCAATCTCATATTCCATCAAATCCAAGGCCCCCTTACTTTTACTTGGAATCTAATGATCATGTCCTATACCATCAACGGCTGCTCACAAGAAGCCCTCCTTCTGTATAGCCTTATGATACACCAAGGATTTCCACCCGATAAGTTCACCTTTCCGTTTGTTATCAAAGCTTGCATTGCCTCTTCCGCATTTGAGCAAGGAAAAGTGGTTCATGGGTTATCCATAAAAAATAGTTTCTCCAGAGACATGTTTGTTCAAAATACTTTAATGGACTTCTACTTCAAGTGTGGAGAAATAGATTGTGGATGCAGGGTGTTTGAAAAAATGCGTGTACGAAATGTAGTTTCATGGACAACCATGATTTCGGGGCTAGTTGCTTGTGGGGAATTGCATGCTGCCCGAGCAGTTTTTGAGCGAATGCCAGCTAAAAATGTTGTTTCATGGACAGCAATGATGAATGGGTATGTTAGAAATCAGCAACCTGAAGAGGCTTTTGAGCTGTTCTGGAGAATGCAGGTTGGTGATGTTAGGCCAAACGAATTCACGCTGGTAAGCTTGCTGAAAGCTTGTACCCTATTGGGGAGCCTCAAATTGGGTAGATGGATTCACGACTTTGCTCTTAAAAATGGATTTAAACTTGATGTTTTCCTTGGGACAGCTCTTATTGATACGTATAGCAAATGTGGTAGTTTAGAGGACGCGAGGAGAGTATTTGACGAAATGCGAATCAAGAGCTTGGCTACATGGAATGCAATGATCACAAGCTTGGGTGTACATGGGTTTGGAGAGGAAGCACTTGCCCTTTTCGCAGAGATGGAGAAGGTGAACGTAAGGCCAGATGCAATCACTTTCGTAGGTGTTTTATCTGCTTGTTTGCATACAAATAATCTGGAGGCTGGTTGTATGTATTTCAAATACATGAGTAAACACTATGGTATTACGCCTATTTTAGAACATTACACTTGCATGATTGAACTATATAGCCGTGCTGATATGTTAGATGAGGTATGCAAATTAGCGCAATCCATGCCTGTAAAGCAAAACATATATAAAGCAGAGGATAACGACAATCATCTTTCACTCGTGCAGAGGAGTTAGATTGCTTAAGAGTCTGAGTTGGTATCTGCACTTGAGAGCTTCAAGTATGATCTGGGTTGACTATCTGACTGATAAATGACTGGATTTTGATTACGTAACAATATATGTGTGCCACAGCAAGACCAAGACCAAGACCAAGGACAAGGTATTGTCCTTGAAAAAAGATATGAAACCAGACTCTCATCTCATGGTTACGGATTTGGCAAATGATAAGCTTAAGCTTTGCAAGTGACCAGACCGAGACCAGGTGTTTGGACGGAAATGGCTTGACCTCCTTGATCTTGAAATTTTTCCTCGTTGATTTGTAGTGCTCCTTCCTTTATTAGTTTGTAGTACTAATGAAGAGAGTAATTTTCTGAACTGAAGAGACTATGGTAAATGTTGAACAGAGAGTTCCATTCTTAAATCAATACAGTCAATTAAAATTTTGTTTTTGTGGGGGAAGCTCCAGTTTGAATTGAGTGTTTGTTTGTAGTTGATGGACCTTCGCCCACAAAAACAAAATTAATACAGTCAAGAATTTAGAATTCAATTCTACTAAAGGGCCTTACATCTCCAAAGGGCCCGACTCTGTTTTTTATTTTTCTTCCTCGTTCGTCATTTTTGACGTCTTGTTGTGCCCAGTGCCCACCCCAGGAAAAGGTTGTTCGCATCTTTTAAACATGTCCAACAAAACCGCCCTTCCTCCTCCACTTTTTTTCTAATTTTCAATTTTAAAATTGTTAATAGAGTCTGACTCTCTGAGTTTGCATAGTTGAACAAATTGAACGAACAGGCGGACACGACGAAGCTGCCAGCCAAAGCTGACCCAAATGTTTGTTTAGTTTAGTATATTATTATTACTAGCTTTTCTGCACGCTCTTCCGCGCATGTGAGAGGTTTTTTTTTTAAAAAAATTTAAATTTATTTTAGAATTAAAAAAGATAATGGATATTTGTATTCTATAAAAATAGGACTCATTATCTGAATTTTCTTTTAATTTTAATTTTTTTAATACGAAAAATTATGAATTTACCATATTATCCTCATTTAATTAATAATTTCAATTCTTAATGTTTGCATTAACTAAAAACATTTTCTGGTATTTTGAATATTTCACCATTCTCTGCCTTTTGCTTTATATATATAGATTATTATTATTATTTTATTTTTAGGTTAATGTTGTTTAATAATCATGAGATGAGAGAGAAGATTTTGGAAAAATGGAATGGCAAAAAAGAAGATAAGCATCCACCATCCGTTATGCTGACTGATGGGGTGGAAAACAAAAAAAAGATAAAGGTGGCAAAAAGTCATAATTCGTAACTCATTATAATAATTGAGCAAGCAAGGTAGCAAGAGGGAGGGTAGGCAGAAAGAAAGACAGGGAGAATGGTCGCTCAATATTACAATACGAATTATTATAATATAATTGTTGCTGAACCTCCTCCGGTAGCCATACTAACGTCGTATTCCGAGCTCAAGAGAAGAAAGTCAATTCCAAATTCGGTTCCTCCTACTCCTCCTCCTCTTAGTCTTACTTCTTCTTCTTCTTCTTTGTGGGGAAGATCTAGATTTAAATCCTGGGGTTGGGGCACCAGTAGCGGCAGCAGCATTATGAGCACTAGTAATAATAAGGTGATTTGGGGCATGGAATCATCATCTGCCAACAACATTACCACAACCAATCATCTGCGGCATGTGGAGTCCATGGCCACAATGCCTTCTGGCGCTGGAAACATTCCCCACCTCAACGCCATCGTTTTGGGAGAAGCACTCGCTTTTGAAGAGAACGATCTCATCTTCCCCAGCGACGACTTTTCCCGCCAGGCTCATGTTCCCTCTCCCGGCAAGGTAACTACTGCAACGCTCTCTCTTTTCATTTCTCTCTGTTTGTTTGTTCGTTTTCTGTACATACAATAACATCTAATCTTATTGATTTAACCAATACCATTATCAATTTATCATCATCGTCCTCATCAGTATCTGGAGATGTATAAGAGGTCCATCGAGGACCCCGCGGGGTTTTGGTCGGATATTGCTTCCAGCTTCTATTGGAAACAGAAATGGGGCCAACAAGTCTACTTGGAGAATCTCGATGTCAGGAAAGGCGATATCAGAATTGAGGTGATCTGCGTGGTGGATTTCGTTTTCCCCCTTTGATTTCGTTTTCCTCTTCCTTTTGACCACCATCTGTGTTTTGAGCAGTGGTTCAAGGGCGGTATCACCAACATCTGCTACAATTGCCTTGACTCAAATGTTGAAGCTGGACTTGGTGACAAAATTGCCTTATACTGGGAAGGCAATGAGCCTGGTGTTGATGCCACTTTAACGTACATCCAGCTTCTCCACAACGTTTGCCAGGTCTATCATTATTCCTTACATTTACATTATCACTCTCTTTCTCTCTCTCGCACACACTCCCACGCATGCATAAAACTCAATACAAAATTTAATCATTAAAAACAACGAGAATAGAAAACAAGAGATTGGGTCTTCATTCTGTCAATTGCTAATCAATTGTCTCACCTTCTCTTACCCCTACTGCTCGCAGCTGGCAAACTATTTGAAAGATATTGGAGTTAAAAAGGGTGATGCTGTTGTGGTTTACTTACCAATGTTAATGGAACTTCCAATCACAATGCTTGCTTGTGCTCGCATTGGTGCAGTTCACTCGGTATTGCACCATGTTACTCTTTGCTTTCCAACATCCACAACTCTTCCTTTTTTCTAATTTAGCCTTTTCCATTCTTTCAGGTTGTCTTTGCTGGATTTTCCGCAGAATCTCTTGCTCAAAGAATTGTGGATTGCAAACCGAAAGTTGTAATCACTTGCAATGCTGTTAAAAGGGGTTCTAAGGTCATCCACCTGAAAGATATAGTTGATGCTGCCCTTATTGAATCATCCCAAAGTGGGGTTTCTATAGGTATGGAAATTTGCTAATTGCTATGTGATTTATGCACACATCTATCTAATTACTTCTGTCTCAGGATAGGATAAATTTAATTTTACAGTTTCCTCATTATATTATTTATTGTCTCCCTTATGTTAGTTTTTCATTTTTTCTGAAAAATGTATTTGGTAGTGGTATCCTGTTTCTTTTATTAAACCTTAACTTAGTTCGAGAAAAAAAATTGAACTTACTGAAAGTTGAGAAAATTGTTAGGATTCTATTGGGCATCCATTGAGTGGCAGGTTTGGATTTAAGATTGTCTGGATCTGACGTTATTTGCAAAAATCGTTTCCATAAGTACAGTAATCAACCATAACAGACCAATCCTCTATATATATATATATGTATATATTTTTCTAAGACCAAGGATTGATTTGCTTTTCTTTTTTTAGTATAATGGATGTATGATTCCCTATTTGAGCAGATGTATGCTTAACTTATGAAAATCAATTGGCTATGAAGAAGGAAAGTACCAAATGGAAAGAAGAAAGAGATGTATGGTGGCAGGTTAGTAGTAGTACTAGCACCTCTTTATACAGATTTCCATGAAAGAAAGAGTGCTTTTATCTGTAACATGCATGCTCTGTTGTGTATTCTTCCTATATTAGTGTTTCATCATATGCTTTTAAATGGCTTGAATGTTTGTTTTATGGACCGTTGTGACTGATGACTCATGATTATCTTCCAGGATGTCATACCTAAATATCCAACTACATGTGCAGTGGAGTGGGTTGATGCAGAAGATCCACTTTTTCTGCTCTATACTAGTGGGAGCACTGGGAAGCCGAAGGTATATATGTTCCATACTTTAATTCATCTTTCCCTTCTTTTTTTCTGGGCTTCTTCTAATATTAGTCTCTTTAGGGAGTTGTCCACACAACTGGAGGATATATGGTGTACACTGCAACAACATTTAAATATGCATTTGATTACAAGCCATCTGACATCTACTGGTATCCTTAAAAACCCTGTGCTTATCATTAATGTTAATTTGATCTTCTCATGTTAAAGAAGCTGATTTATGCTGATTCCCCCCACTTTTTTCTTTGTCACTAAAAAAGCTTTATCTCTGTTTTAGGTGTACAGCTGACTGTGGTTGGATCACTGGGCACAGCTATGTCACATATGGACCCCTGCTAAATGGAGCGTCTGCTGTCATATTTGAAGGGGTAATTGATAGATAGATTAATACACAGATTATTGTTTACATTAACGACAAAAACATAAAATAGATGTCAAAAGAAAATTATTCATCTGCATGCACATAGCCAAAATCTCTACTCTGGCATTTGGAAGCCTTTGGGCAAAAATGGAAAAGAAAAACGACTATACAAGAAAGAAGCTTGAAAGCTAGGTCTAAAGGTATGTTTTTTCTTTCCCAGTGGCATTATAGCCTACTGGTACCTCTCCCCTTTAGCCAAAGGTTTTTGGTTGGACTTATAATATTGTTGGTAGTTGAACCTTAAAGGGTGGGGAGATTCTTCTGGTAAGAAGAGTAGCCCCTCTTGTATAGCCTAACTTTTGGACTCAAATTCCTGAAGAAGCAAAATATGAAACTGCAATTGGCTAGTTGTGAATATAACATTTAATTTACCTTATGGTGAGAATCATATATCACTGTCTATGATCTATATAAATTCTTAAATACTTATTTACATTATACTATTGCATGAAATGAACTTTTTTAGTGTTAACTACATAATAACAGTTAGAACACCAACTAGTTGTATCTCAATATGTGGATAATGCCTGAGCATCTCATGTTTTAAAAGTGCTGCAGTGTATTGATTATGATGTAACTTTTAGTGCATACGCTTAGTATCATTTTTGCTGAATTGGATTTCCAATGTTGGCCTTTAATATAGTAGTTACTATCCATGTATATATTGCAGGCTCCAAATTATCCTAATCCTGGACGCTGTTGGGATATTGTTGATAAATACCAAGTGACCATATTTTATACTGCCCCCACATTAGTGCGGTCCCTCATGCGTGATAGTGACGAGGCAAGATATTTAACCTGTCGTTACTTCCATTTATGTGGATGTGATATTTTTAATATATTGTTATTGATCAAGACAATTTTATAAGTTCGTGATGGCTGTTCACAGCTATTTAGAGTCCGAAAAGAACACATTACTCTATTTGTTTGTTCTAGGTTGTCTGCATTTTTTGGCCATAAGCTCCTCGTCATTTTCTCCGTGTTTCATTTTTATCCTTCTGTTTTGTCAAAGCCAATCCTCTATCTTACATATCTGGTTTACTTGGGTGGCCCTGCCGTTGGTGTTTCTTAATGAATTACCTATCAAGAAATTAGTCCTTCTGTATAATCTTCATTATTTACTATCTGCATTGCAAGAGTGTCCATTTTACATAGTAGTTGTATTCATACGTCTATGGTGGTCTTGTTGTCTAGATCAGGTTAAGATTCCACTTACATAAAGTTTATTATATGTGTATTGAATTTCTACTTCATCTTTTTCATGCAGTATGTTACGCGATACTCGCGGAAATCCTTACGGGTCCTTGGAAGTGTAGGCGAGCCTATTAATCCAAGTGCATGGAGGTTCTCATTTCTTTTGTTGTCTGATCCAAAAGCTGCATTTTGTACTAAAAAAGAATTATTAACTCAGCCCTTTTTGGCACAGATGGTTTTTCAATCTGGTTGGAGATTCAAAATGTCCTATTTCTGACACTTGGTGGCAAACTGAAACTGGTGGCTTTATGGTATTCTAGTACTGTTCTTAAATGGTTTTTATCTCTTGTGCCATTAACTGGTGTTCAAGCAAATTGTAATTGTTGGCATCAGAATATTTCTCGAGATTTTACTTGTTAAACACTCCCCCACCCCCACATGTCCCAATAAATACCTGCATTCACCTGGACTTCCATCGGTCTGACGTTTTAACTTGAAATGATTCACCTTCTTTACCTGGCAGATAACTCCATTACCGGGTGCCTGGCCACAGAAGCCTGGTTCTGCTACTTTCCCTTTCTTTGGAGTTCAGGTCTTTTATTCTTTTTATGGATACTTATCATCATCTTCATACTGTTCTCTTTTTACACTTTTGAATCTGTAAGATCTACATCATATTAACTTTTTTCCTTGTAACTGCAGGCTGTCATAGTGGATGAGAAGGGTGTTGAGATTGAAGGGGAGTGCAGTGGTTATCTGTGTGTAAAAAGCTCATGGCCTGGAGCATTCCGAACTCTTTACTGTGATCATGAAAGATACGAAACTACTTACTTTAAACCTTTCCCTGGGTATTATTTTAGTGGTGATGGATGCAGCAGGTAAGTAATAGCGTCAATCTTCAATTTTGTCAGCATGAATGCTAATATGAGTTATGTATGAAGTTTTTTTGTTTCCAAAACAAGATTTGAATTTTATTTTTTTTTGTGTTTATAAGTTAGGATTTATTAGGAGTGTTTTTTATATTATATGGGGGTGCAAGACATGCTAAGTTGTACACATCAATGCCTCAGGGACAAAGATGGATATCACTGGCTTACAGGACGGGTTGATGATGTTATCAATGTCAGGTATTTTTTGGATTCCATAAGCTTTGCCCATATAATTTTTTTACGTTTTATGTGTATGAGTGAGCTAAATGTAGTAATAGGATTGTTAATGTGTAGATTTTTAAGGATTTTAAATTATGATATTCCCCTCCTTAACTTCCTCTACGCAAGTATCTTTGCATCTTCTTGTAATTTCGAAGACTGCAATTGATGTTTATTGCCTATGCTCAATAATAATACCATAATGCGTGCAGTGGACATCGTATTGGTACAGCAGAAGTGGAATCTGCTCTGGTATCACATCCCCAGTGTGCTGAAGCTGCTGTGGTTGGCGTTGAGCATGAGGTATGTGATGCAGAACCCAGGAAGAGAAAAGGGAAAATACTGAAGCGAACAGACTAAAAACAGCATATGCTTGTGGCTAGTATGTATGTCTGAACAAAATTGCTTTCTTGCTGTAGGTTAAAGGACAAGGTTTATATGCCTTTGTTACTCTTGTGGAGGGTGTACCTTACAGCGAAGAACTCCGGAAAAGCCTTATACTGAATGTCAGAAAGCAGGTATATATCTAGTTCTGCATTTAAGTTTACTGCATCTTGTTACTTGTGATGCTACGGCACTCCAGCTGGTATTAGGGTTACTTTGTACACTTGCGTAGAATTCTTGAAGACTTATTCTTACCCCATTGTGCCATGCCATCATACCCCTGGATGGTATCAGGATTATGCAGATAAAAATAAATTTATTTTTAAAAAGGTGGTATTTTTCACAAATGATAATGATATCTTCTGAAACTATATTTGAATTGGCTGACATGTCGTTCAGCCTGGAAACCTTGTAATGAATCGCACTTTCAGTCTTCTTGTTTGGATGTATCTTCCATATGCTATTGATGAGTAGCCACAAGTACGTAAAATTCTTATAAACATTTTTCAGATCGGAGCATTTGCAGCACCGGACAAAGTCCACTGGGCCCCTGGCCTTCCAAAAACAAGGAGTGGGAAGATAATGAGGAGGATTCTGAGGAAAATTGCTTCTAGACAGTTAGATGAGCTTGGTGACACCAGCACTCTTGCAGATCCAAATGTGGTCGATCAACTTATTGCTCTCGCAGATGTGTAGACTCTGGTTTGGACACGCACTCACCAAAAATGATCAATTGCATCAGATTAGGCAGTAGAAAAAAATCATGCACGAAGGTTCTGTTTCCCATAACTTCTTACAGCGTACTCAGCACATTATATGAATGTCCTCCTTTAACTAATGTTTCGATAAACTACGGATTATGGACAGGCCACGTTTAGAATTGCTTATGTAGAAAGTATTTCTGTTTCTAGCAATGTATTTCTGCTTATAAGCGCCTTCGCTAGAAACGTTTTTAATAGAAGCACGTCAAGTGCTATAGTATAGCGATGTTGTACTCTGCTGCACCTCGATGCCTGCGCAACATGAAGCACGATTGGGCTTTAATATAAACGGGGTCCGGGGACATGGTATGGCTCAGCACCAAGATGGCATGGGTGGGTAGTCTATGTCGGCTAGCTGCTCTTCTTCTATAAAAAGCCAACACAAATTCTTTATAGAATTGGAATTTCGAGAAGTGAAACTTATTACGAAATAAGGATGAGCTATTGTAGAACAATGAAAGTTTATAAAGTTGAGATTTGAGAGGAATAAATTTGGTCAGAGATGGGTGAAAATGAAAATACGACATGAATCGGATTTCCTGTCTGCAAAACTCTCTCCTCTATGCCCCTTTTTTTTGACACATGCCCTTCTCCTTTTTCTCTATATATTTTTTATAAGTTTGTATACAAGCGATGTTGGATGTGGGAATTCGAACACACAGGGATGAATCCATAATTTGAAAATAGGGTGGGATAAATTTATCTTACATACAAACCTATTGAAAGATAAAAAATTTGACTGTACAAGTGAATTTCATTGTTAACAAGAAGTTCCAAATTTCTAATTTTTTTTTTAAAAAAATAAACCTATGTAAATCTAGCAACATAAAAAAAATTGAAGTAGGAATTTTAAGGTCAATTATAGCAATTACACTTTTCCCTGAAAGGAAAAAAAAATTGAAAGCATTTATCCATTACAAAAGAAGAAAAAAAAAATTGAAACATTTTAGTCCATCTAGCCATTCAAGCCAACTTGAAAAATAAAAATGAAAAGAAGGTATTCAAGCCAAGGTAAAGAATTTTCTATGAGGGAATGAAATGAGTGTTTTCTAAAAAGGGGCATGTGTCACATGTGTGAGGTTAGTTTATGTTTTTCTTTCTATTAGACTTGTGGGGTTAGTTAACTAAAGAAAAAAAAGAAGAGATTTTCTGTTGGTGGGATGGGAGTGTGTGCCTGTGTCGGGTGTAAAAAATCAAGTCACCTAGACTATAGCCCAGGTTAATTTATGAAATTAATTAAAAAACTTAAATGCTAATTATTCATTAAATAAAGAACAATTAAAACATAATTAATAATTAATATAATTAAATAAGGCTAAGATATTACTTAATTGTAAATATTAAACTAAACAAACTAATTTTGTGTTAAAAAAATAAAAAATAATTCCACAAAAATAATTAAAATTAATTCAGTAATTTATGAAATTAGTAAAATATTTAAATACTAATTATTCACTAAAAAATAATAATTAAAACATAATTATTAATTAAAGTAATCGAAAAAGGCTACCATGTATTGCAATATAGCCGCCTTGCTATACATTTAAATATATAATATATATTCGAATGATCTAACAAAAGATTCATAGAAGGTACAAACCTTGATGGATGCATTTGCTGTAAATGCTACAAATTCCACCAAATATATAATTCCGCTTCACTCCTACAACAAAAGGTGCCATTTCCTCATATTTGCGTGTTATCTATGGGTAAAGAAACACAAATAAAATGTAAGGTCCATTTCCAATGTAGAGAGTTAATAATTAGTTTAGTTTGGGGGATTTTCAGATTTTGAATATCTGCAAAGAACATTAGCCAAGGAATTTCAGTTTGGGGGATTTCCAGGTGGAGTCTAGGTACGCAGATGGTTGGTGAATAATAAGTTCAGTTTGGGGGATTTTCATGCCCTCATCTATATATTTGTCATGGAACTTGCAGTCTCATAAATTGACATGCTTCCATACCTCAAAATGTAATCATAACATTATTCACGGTTAAAAGAAAATGTTAATCTATATGAGCTCTCTGATAGAGATTTAGATATCATAGAAATAATGATTTCAAATCACCATTCTTGTTTTTAGTGGTTCTCGTGTCGTGATCATATTTCTTTTTTCTTTAATAAAGCCTGTAAACTTAACTTCATTACTTCAGTCACCATGAAAGTTTAAATTTATTTATTCTTTACTCCAAAACTCTCCCAAGTAACATGAAATGTAAATGAGATCCTGCTTGATTAAATAACACTGATTTATTGACAAAAACAAGCAACTGGGCATGCACACAGTCACATATAAGCATGTACAAAAAAAATTGAAGTAGGAATTTTAAGGTCAATTATAGCAATTACACGATAAACTTTTCCATGGGCATGGTAAACGGATAAGGGGATTGTATTACTTACAGTTACCGGTTGCAGCAATTCATAGGTGTAATAACCCAAACCTTAATTAATATTTAATTATTAGTTTATTAGAACTAAAGACAATTTTGTCATTAGAATAATTTAGTACAGAAAAGTTGACTTTTTGATCGAGACAGAATTTGACAATTTCACACACACCGTTGCGTAGAGCACGACGAAATGAGTCCGTAGACACGTAGCGGGCTTGAATTGGAGCTTTAACGAAGAAAAATACGGTCAAATACTCCTAGGGCACAATGGTAATTTAAAAAGTCAGAATTTTAAAACCCTAATTCTCTCTCTTCTACCTCAGTCTCTCTCTCTCTCCCCGCGATCTCTTCTTCCCCTGGTTAGAAAACCCCCCAGCCGAACCTCCATAACCACCCAGCCACAGCCACACCTCACCTCATATGTATTTTCTAAACTTTGTTTTTGGGTCCACTCACCTTTTCAATATTTTGCGCCCCCAGGCAGTAGGCGTGCACAGTGATCCACCACCGGGCCGTTTTCCACATTCCGCGCTTTTTTTTTCTGATGTAGGACTTTTCTGTAAAAGAATTGACTCATTTTGTAAATTCTTAGTAGTCGCTCTGATAACTTGCCATAGAATTAGAATTTAACTGTTGGAATGTATTTATATACGTATGCTGGCAGTTGGTTGTGTATATTTGCTTGTTTGACATGTGTAAATTTTAGGAATTGATCCACTTATAGGGGAGACTCTGCCGAATTTTCAGTAGGAGTCAACCTTGTTATTTTATCGTACTTTGTAAGGAAGGGAAATTAGGTCATTCATGCCCGACACCCGCCAGGTGTCGGACACGCACATGGTCCAGCTCGGATTCCAAAGTGAAATTTGGGTCGGGTCTTATGAATAGGTGTGTAGCTAATAAAGTCTAGGGTGGCAGTGTTAAAGACAAGCAACAACTTTGGCTGTGGCATGGTCGCTTAGGACAACCGTTATTTGGTTATCTTAAGCATTTGTTTCCTTCATTATTTAGTTCGTGTGATGAGTCTAGCTTCAAATGTGAGACTTGTGTAATGGCTAAGAGCCACCGTACTGTTTTTCTCTTGAGTAATAATAAAGTTGCATTGCCTTCTAAGTTAGTACATTCTGATCCGTGGGTCCCTGCCAGTGTGACTTCTCATGGTTTTCGTTGGTTTGTCACGTTCATTGATGACTGCACTCGCTTAACATGGGTATATTTGATGAAGCATAAACATGATGTTGCCTCTATTCTTCCTGTTTTCTGTGCTATGGTGTCTACTCAGTTTCATGCCAGTCTTAAAGTATTTCGAACTGATAACGGAGGTGAATATGTGAATCATACCTTAACCCAGTTCTTCCGTGATCAAGATATCATTCATCAAACTACCACTCAATTCACTCTTCAACATAATGGTGTGTCTGAACGTAAGAATCGTCAGTTACTTGAAGTTGCTCGCTCCCTTATGTTGGATATGTCTGTTCCCCACCATCTTTGGGGACATGGTGTTTTGGCCGCTGCCTATTTGATTAATTGTACTCCTAGTCGAGATCTGGATTTCAAGACTCCGCTTGATGTATTATGTGCCCATACTCCTTCGGTTTCGGTCTCTAAGCTACATCCGAAGGTGTTTGGGTGTGTTACTTATGTTCATGTCTACTCCCATCAACGGAGTAAACTTGACCCATGTGCTCTCCACTGCCTCTTCATTGGCTATTCTACCACTCAGAAGGGTTATAAGTGCGACCACCCTCCTTCACAGAAGGTACATGTTACTTTGGATGTCACATTTCATGAATAAGTATCGTATTATGTCTCTTCCTCTTCTCCAATTCAGGGAGAGAGAGGGAGTGAATTGAAGGATTTCAAAATGAAAAATCTTGAATGTACAGAGACATCTAAACGAATCTCTGACGGAGTGCCAACGACCGGTCGGTTAGAGGACGCGACAAGTCGACAAGCAATCTGTGCAAAACTGACCGGTCGCCCAGAAGGTGACGGTCGGTCGCCCAGTACGATGCGTGATGACTGCGTGGAAACGACAATCTGTGCAAACCGACCGGTCGCCCAGAAGGTGACGACCGGTTGCCCAGTACAGTGGAAACGACAGTCTGTGTAAAACCGACCAATCGCCCAGAAGGTGACGACCGGTCGTCAGTTGAATTCCTTGATGAGATTTACCCTTTGCCAGTAGAATGTAACAGTGATATTGGTGACTCATGTGAAGATGAGATCGATATAAGACCCCCCTCTACCCTGCCACTATCCCAATCAACTTTTGATGATGATGAGGTACTTTCTAATGATGTGTCTACTTATTCATTACCCCTACGCACTACTCGTGGTAAACCTAAAGTGCAATATTCCCCTGATATATATGCCAAATCTAAATATCTCATTAACCATTATGTGTCGACTCATCGTCTGTCTAAGTTATATGCATAATATTTGTGTCAATTATCTAGTGTATGTGTGCCAACTAAGTTGCATGATGTTCTATCAAACCTAAAATGGGTAGATTCAATGCATGTTGAGATGAAAGCCTTAAACAAGAATGCCACTTAGGAGCTAGTCCCTTTACCAAAAGGAAAAAAAGGCAGTTGGGTGCAGATGAGTGTTTACTCTGAAGGACAAGGCTGATGGTTCCATTGGCCGTTACAAGGCAAGATTGGTAGCAAAAGGTTATACTCAGACCTATGGAGTGGATTACACAAAGACCTTTGCTCCAGTAGCAAAGCTCAATACTGTACGCGTACTCTTGTCCTTGGCTGCTAATCATGATTGGCCTCTGTTACAATTTGATGTCAAGAAAGAAATATACATGGATCCTTCGCCGGGTATCCCTGTAACCTCTAAGGAGGGTATGGTTTGCAAACTACGGAAATCCTTATATGGATTAAAGCAGTCTCCAAGATCATGGTTTGGGAGGTTTGCTACATCTATGAGGAACTCTGGGTATGTACAAAGCCATTCGGATCATACTTTGTTTTTGAAGCGTCGCAAAGGTAAATTGATAGCTTAAATAATTTATGTTGATGATATGATGGTAACTGGAGATGATCAGGCAGAAATATAGAGTCTTTAGAAATATCTGGCGTCCGAATTTGAGATGAAATCATCAGGTGACTTGAAGAACTTTCTCGGGATTGAAGTGGCCAGATCTAAGCATGATATTTTCTTGTCTCAAAAGAAGTATGTTTTGGATTTACTTACAGAATTTGGAATGTTGAATTGATACTCCTTGTGAACAGAATCACAAGTTGGGGTTATATCCTGATCAAGTTCCTACTGATAAGGAGCGCTATCAACGACTTGTGGGAAAACTAATTTATTTAGCTCATACACGTTCTGACATTGCTTATGCAGTAAGTGTGGTGAGTCAATTTATGCACGCACATAATGAAGATCATATGGGAGCTGTGACGCGTATTTTGAGATATCTCAAAGTAACTCCTGGCAAGGGGTTGATGTTTTCCAAGTATGGTCATACAAATGTGGAAGGATACATAGATGCTGATTGGGCAGGTTTAGCTACTGATAGGCGTTCTATGTCTGGGTATTTTACGTTTGTTGGTGGTAATCTTGTTACTTGGAGAAGCAAGAAACAAAAGGTGGTGTCTCGATCTAGTGTTGAGGCCGAGTATCGTGTAATGGGCCATGGTGTATGTGAGTTACTGTGGTTGAAGAGATTATTGAGAGATCTTGGCTTTGGGCCTAAGAAGCCTATGGATTTATATTGCGATAAAGGCTGCGATTGCAATTGCTCATAACCCTGTACAACATGATCGTACAAAGCATATGGAGGTTGATCAAAATTTCATTAAAGAAAAGTTGGATGCGGAGATTGTTTCCTTCCCATTCATCAGTTAGCAGATGTCTTTACGAAGGCTGTTTCTACTAGTATATTTCACAATTCGCTTGACAAGTTGGGCATGCGTAACGTTTTTGCTCCAACTTGAGGGGGAGTGTTGTTGACCAGATGTTCTAGTCATATTAGGAAATTTCTTTCTTATTATATTAGGATTTTATTTATTTCCTTTTTATATAGATATTATGTAATTAGGTTTTTTCTTATGTCCTAGTATAACCCTATTGGGCTCGTTTGGTACGTCGGACTGTACTGACTAATTTCCGTCGGATAGTATTAATCTGTTTCGGAGAGTACTGTCTATTTATCCATAATATTATAAGGCGTTTGGTGCTGTTCCGGATAAATAATATGACTAAGTTATACTGTATTTTGTGATGTTTCGGATAACATCAGAGCAGACTATTTATAAATAAAATAATAATAAAAAATCTTTGATAATTTTAATGAAAATTGAGATTCAAATGACACAAATTTTTTTTTGGTAAGATTCATATGACAAGATTTGTTTTTCAATTGTTTTTGCCAAGATTTTTTTTCATATAACCCATTATCATAATTGTAATATCTCATAAAAATTCCAACATACTCGCATACGTTAATAAAAACGGTACCAAATAATGTATAATTCAAAGTGATCACATATTAAGGTGATAAGAGCAAACGAGAAAGTTGTTTATAAACCAAACTACATCAAATAGTGAATCTCAACTCCCTCACCCCAAGTAAGAGAAGAACAAATGCTTTTCTCATAGCATCATCCAATGTCAGCCTGTCAGGAATATTTTTTCATCACTTGCTTTCTCCAAAATTAGCCGTAGTGCCTTAATTTGGTCATTAATAGACAAGTCCATCTTTGCTTTTCTAATAGCAATTGACAAAGAAAAAAATGGTTCCTAGAATTCAGGTTCATACAATTTTAATTTTGTAATTTTGCTCTCCTAGTCGTCAGGTATGTATGTATTCAATTAAACTACCAACACTAGCACAGTTGTTTGTTTTTGGACGAAAACTGGCAATACTCTGTTTAATACCAACAATCTAAATATTCCCATAATGTCGAATCACTATATCACATACAAAGAAAACATTCGATTAAAAAAAATGCCAAAAAAAAATAAATTTATAACCTAATTTCCACTAAAAATTTGAAATATATAAAGCATATTGGAGAGTATGAAAAGAAGAGAGAGTGAGAGATGGATACCTGGAGAAGAGTGAAGAAAATAACATGTGGAGAAGATAGTAGAGAACAACCCTAGGGAGAAGAAGATGAAAAGAGCATCTGATTTTTTTCGTAGAACGCGTGTTCTTTTTTTCTAGCAGTATAATTAAGCGTGTATTATCTAAACCGGGGTGTGTGAGTTGTATTAGTTAGTCAGGTAAGGAGAGTATTAAAAGCCCAACCTGTATAAAATAGTCGGGTAATTAAATAATACAAGTTGACACCAAACACCTGACATAGACTATTTACTCCTATCCAAAGTCTAATACGATGTACTAAACGAGCCCTAAGGGCTCGTTTGGTACACAGGACTGTCTTGGCATGGACTATGCTTAGGGACTGGCTTGGCTTGGCTTGACTTGGTCTAAGTTGGATAACACTTATCCTGCGTTTGGTGTATGCTTGGACTAGGACTATAATTTTTTTATTTTTTCAAAAATATATATATATGTATTTTATAATATATATAATATATATGTATATATGTATATAAGTATATTATAATAATATTATATATTTTAAATAATATTAACGTACATACATATATATAAGTGTATATAGGTGTACATATGTATATTATAATATACATGGGTATAATACATATACATATATTTATATATATGTATGTATATTATAATATATAATATATATATGGGTATGTTATAATAATAATATACATGTATATACGTGTATATATGTATATTATATATGTATGTATATATACATATATTATATATATTATAAAATACATATGTATATATAATATATGTATAATATATGTATATATATTATATATTATAATATACATATATATACGTATATACATGTATATAATATATGTGTATATAGGTGTATCTATATATTATAATATATACATGGGTATAATACATATACATATACATATGTATATTATAATAGATAATATATATGGGTATGTTATAATAATAATATACATGTATATACTTGTATATATGTATTTATTATAATATATACAGTATAAATATATAATGTATATATCTATATACGTGTGTATATGTATATTATAATACATACATGGGTATAATATATACACATATATGTATATATACTTATATATATGTATTATAATAATATATATTACATATATACATGTATGCTATTATTATAATATTAATATGCATATGTATATGGGTATATTATAATAATAATATACGTGTATATATCTATATGTATTTATATATTATATATGTATATATGTGTTTATATATATACATGTATATATGTACCTTAATATATAATATAATATATGTTACATATATACATGTATACATGTATGCTATTATTATAATATTAATATGTATGTGTATATGAGTATATTATAATAATAATATATGTGTATATATCTATATGTATTTATATATATTATATATGTATATATGTGTATATATATACTTGTATATGTGTATATACATGTATATATGTACATTATAGTATATGTGTATGTAATAATAATAATAATAGTAATATATGTTTAGTATTACAATATAATATATGCATCTCATACATTGATAAACATAGGACTAACTAATCCTCCCTTTCTATATGGGATTAGTAGTTTCTTCTTAAGGAGGTGTTTTTGGTGGGCCCGGTATTAGCAATCCCATCTAAGACTAGAATTAAATGAAACAAACATGGTACTAAATTTAGTCCAAGCCAGTCCAAGCCAAACCTGTGTACCAAACGACCCCTTAGGGTTTTAACTTTGTATTATAAATACCTCATTTCGGAGAATGAAACACGTATTCTATTGTTTGACTGAAGTTACCGCAGCATGAATGGACGGTGGACTAAAAAGAAGTTAAAAACCAAGAGGAAATACAGCCTGCCCTGGAATTATTTCACACATCATCATTGGTCAGACGAAACCGGGCACGAAGAAGCCTCAAGCCTTTGTAATAGTCAAAGTGAGACCAAAAACTGAAAGCGAAAACCCTAGACGCCATAGAACTTTCGGTCGCAATATTTAAAAAGGTTCGTTTTTATTACCGATTATCACCATAGCTTCTTTCACTGCTCGATTTCTCTATATTAAATGGTAGTTGATTGTGTTGGGGAGAGTTTCTTTTTCTCATAGTTGTCTTCAACTACGATTCGATTTCAGAGAGTTTATCAGTTCATCTTCTAAAATATGATTTTTTTGGAACATCTTTTACAATGCCATTAGGTCGTAATTGAAACAAAGTTAGATAGTTAGGTTGAGACGGAACTGTTGGGAGCAATATTTGGACAATGGTATTTCCTGTCCTTTGGTCCAAAACAAGACCCAATATGTTTGATTTTTGAGGTTCTGTCCTACATTAATTTTTGTAGTTCACTCAAGTGGTAATTTCAGTTCATGTTAAGAAACTTGGCTTTTTTTATTTTTAATATAGGATGGAAGTTGGAGTATGGTAATTCATAATTTGAGTAAATATATATGGCTACATGAACTTAAAAAAATGCTTCTATGTCTTTTTTTGTTTACTCTTTTTTATTGATTATTAGAAGTTTCTTATTGTCTCATTTTATTAGAGCTCTCATTTGAACTAACTTTCAATTGGAGTGCTATTGAATGATATATGTTGGCTATATTGTTGTTTTTGTTCTGTCAACAGTAAACTCGCAATGGCAGATGCTCATGAATCAGATAAGAACATTGAGATATGGAAGATCAAGAAATTGATCAAGGCATTGGAATCTGCAAGAGGCAATGGCACCAGTATGATATCTCTTATAATGCCTCCACGTGATCAAATTTCTCGGGTCACTAAGATGCTGGGTGATGAATTTGGAACTGCTTCAAACATCAAAAGCAGGGTCAACCGTCAGTCCGTGTTGGGTGCTATTACTTCTGCTCAACAGAGGCTGAAGCTGTATAATAAGGTTCCTCCCAATGGGCTGGTTCTTTATACAGGAACAATTGTTACTGAAGATGGCAAGGAAAAGAAGGTGACAATTGACTTTGAACCGTTCAGGCCTATAAATGCCTCTCTGTATCTATGTGATAACAAGTTTCACACAGAAGCTCTAAATGAACTTTTAGAATCTGATGATAAGTTTGGTTTTATTGTCATGGATGGAAATGGTACTCTCTTTGGGACATTAACTGGAAACACACGAGAGGTGCTACACAAGTTCACTGTTGACTTACCAAAGAAGCATGGAAGAGGAGGGCAGTCAGCTTTGCGTTTTGCCCGTCTTCGGATGGAAAAGCGGCATAACTATGTGAGAAAGACTGCAGAACTTGCCACACAGTTCTTCATCAACCCTGCCACCAGTCAGCCTAATGTTTCTGGACTCATACTTGCTGGTTCAGCCGACTTCAAGACTGAGCTGAGCCAGTCGGATATGTTTGATCCTCGCTTACAAGCAAAGATATTGAATGTCGTTGATGTCTCCTATGGGGGAGAAAATGGGTTCAATCAAGCTATCGAGCTGTCTGCAGAGATTCTATCTAATGTAAAGTTCATACAGGAGAAGCGCTTGATTGGCAAGTATTTTGAAGAAATCAGCCAGGATACGGGAAAGTATGTCTTTGGTGTAGATGACACATTGAAGGCTTTGGAAATGGGTGCTGTTGAAATCCTAATTGTGTGGGAAAATCTGGATATCACTAGGTATGTGCTGAAAAACATTGCAACTGGTGAGATTATCATAAAGCATTTGAACAAAGAGCAAGAAGCCAACCAGAGCAATTTTCGGGATCCAGATACCTCTGCGGAGTTGGAAGTTCAGGATAAGATGCCGTTGCTTGAGTGGTTTGCGAATGAGTACAAGCGCTTTGGTTGCACACTTGAATTTGTAACCAACAAATCCCAAGAAGGGTCCCAGTTTTGCAGAGGATTCGGTGGGATTGGAGGCATCCTTCGCTACCAGCTTGACATAAGATCATTTGATGAGCTATCTGATGATGGCGAAGTATATGAGGATTCTGATTAAAACTGTTGGTGCTGCCGAGTGTGGGAGGCTTTAGCAAGTATGGCGTATCTTTGTTGCTGCTGCTACTGGGGATTGAAGTTTTGATGGCTTCATACTTTCAAAACTGCATCCAGGGGATAGGTTATTGTTTCCGGTAATATTTCTCTCTCACTTTCATCACCGTTCTACCTTTATCATCTTTTGAAGTAATTGGGCCCTGCTATGTATCGTGACTTCCTCACAGGTTTTGCCATAGAAAACTGTGAGGTGGTCATGAGTTTATTCCGTGACCAGAGTGTATCTTTAGTGGTTGCTTGAAGTTGGCTCAATCAAAATACCCGTTGGTATTGGAACTTTCTGTCAGGTGTCTTTCTTTTTAGTTTTTCCCTATCTCATAATTATTTTGTGAAAATGAGAAATATTAGAACTATAAAGGATTAATTTTCCCTTTTCTTTTTAATTTTTTCCTTTTCACTAGCAAACATTTTGTCGAGTCAATTAATCTGATGGGGTTACCTTACATCTCGATCTCGCCTAGGCTTTTGGCTCTACAAAATTGTTACGGTGTAACCTCATTCCATGTTAGATGCCTTTGGGTCCAACCGCCCTCAGGAAGTCATGATTTGTTAACCATGAGTCAAACTTACCGAACAGAAGAAACCATGATTCTACAACTTGATCCTCCTGATTCAATGCCCATGGGAGCTTTCATTCACACCCAGATTTGTACTCAACACACCCAGGGCTCTTAACTTTTAACACTTTATGCTTATTATCTTAAATTTGCTTTTACTATTACATTTGATTGATTTAAAAACTTTCCCTCATTGACCAAGGTTTGTTAACCCACTTTGTCCCATGTCATCAATTCCATAAAAAAGTATGTTGACTTTGATGACGTGGCAAGAGTGATTTTGTAATTTAATACATGCAGGGACGGATTCAGGAATTTTTCTTCCGGGGGTCAACTTTTAAAAGGTTAAAAAAAATTTCTACAAAATATACCTATAAATATTTTTATTATTAAGAAATCCTTTATTCAAACTAAAGGTAACAAAACAAAATTAAACATCCTTGGAAAAAAATAAAATAAAAAACCTCAACAACTAATCAAGAAAAACATCAATATTCATCCCATAAAAATAAAACGATAAATTATCATTCATATATAATTCATTGAGAAAACAATTGAGAAAACACATATTAAATCAAGTAACTTCCCCAGATGAGTCTTTCACATGTGGGTTCACAAACTCTAAAAGCAGAACAGTTGTTTGGATGGCTAACAGAGACAAAACTGTCAATAGCCTTGGCGCCAGAGTTTCGCTTCGAAAAGATGGCTCATTGGTCTTGAGACCGATGTGGATGGCGCAACTGTCTGGCAGACCAGCACCAACTCCAGTAGCCTTGATGTTGAGAGAGCAGAGCTTTTGAATTCTGGCAACCTTGTTCTGAAAGATGCACATGGTAAAATTCGATGGCAAAGCTTTGATTTTCCCAATGACACTGTTCTCCCAAACCACCCTTTGCAAAGAGCAAGAAGCTGATATCCACTTTAGGAAGAGGGACTTTTGGACGAAAAAAAGGAAGCGCTTTGCGTGCACTCCTTCTTGCTGCGCTGAAGTTGAAGTTGCTGCAACCCTTTGAGGCATTTCCTCGAACAGATGGCGGGCATGAATTGCCCAGCCATCCAGCCATTGCAGGGGTCAATTTTTCTTCCTCTAGTGGCGGATTCTGGAGTTGCAGGGGTCAATTGACCACCCTTGCTCCTATGTGGATCCGTCCCTGAATACATGGGTCCTAGTTTTTAATGATGTGGACTACATGTGGGTAAAATAAATAATAAACAATTCTTTAATTTTTTAAAAATATATATAAAACAAGAAAAAGAAAAAAGCAAACCCATCCCCTAGCTGCCTCCCTATTCTCCCCTTCCTTCGCTTATCAACCCTAAACCCAGCCCCCAGCCACCTTCCCACCAACCAAGCCCCACCTCGATCTCACATGCCTCTTCTTTCCGATGCGTACCTCTTGATGCATGAGCATCCATCCTAGCAAAAAAGGGCTAAGTTTTAGCTATATTAAATTATTAAGTTAATTGTTTTCCTATTTTTACTAGGATTTAGTTTAATTTCCCATTTTGGGTTTAATCCTAGGCTGATGTACTCTAGTATAAATAGGATATTAAAAGGCTATTGTATTAAGTTTTTATCAATATAATTTCAGACTTTAGTATAAAGAGCTTTCTTTGGGAATTTTGCCTTAGAACTCAATTATCTTTGTTCCAACTTCAATTCTACAGCTTTATCTTTATATTCTCTGTATTTTTGGATTGTTTGGGTCACTGGGCAACCGCTGTCCTGCATCAAATTGGTATTAGAGCCTAGGTTAATCCTTGTTCCACACCATGGTTGGACGTTCTCGGTCGTGGACGAGGGAACCAAGCCCAACACACAGAGATGGCTTAGATGCGAGGTATGATGGAAGACTTGTTGATAGCGGTGCAAGCCCTCTAACGACAGGAACACGTGGATGCCTATGTGGAGATTTCAGAATGCAACTACGAACCCTTACACATACCAGAAGGTTGTGATGAGGATGAATATGACGGACGTCGACAACCCTTTTCATGAAGTTGGAAACCATGGTGATAGTCATTGAGGTGGATTGGAAGAGCGGTTGGTTCGTGCATTGGATTTGAATGGTGGAGGAATTAAAATTGAAGTTGTTGATTTTTATGGAAAGATGCATGCCGAAGATTATTTGGATTGGGAAGCAAGCCTAGAGAATTATTTTAAATGGAAGCCTATGACAGATGATTGCAAGGTGTTGTTTGTAAAGCTTAAATTGAAGAGTACCGCGCTTCAATGGTGGGAGAGAGTTGAAGAGCGACGTGTTCGACAAGGGAAGTAGAAAATCAACACATGAGAGCATATGAAAGCCAAGTTACACAATTAGTTTCTACCAACTAATTACACTATAGAGTTATATGAAAGGTTTCATAACTTAAAACAATGTGACATGTCTGTTGAAGAATATACGTCCGAGTTTGATAATCTCTCGCTTTGAGTTTGTTTTAATGAGACTAATGAACAGATGACATCTCATTACCCCTCTGGTTCGAACAAGGCTATTAGAGATGAGTTGGTTGTGGTTTGTTTGTTCAACCTTGAAGATGCTCGACAATATGCCTTAATGGCCAAGCCCCAACTATTGTGTCATGGAGGAAGGAGAGTTGTTTCTAGATGCCCATATAATTATTAGCACGTAAATACAACAATTGTTCGAGGGGTTCGAAGCGAACAAGGAGCCCGTGTTGATGTTGGCTTACCATTGATGCGAAAGGAAGTAAAGGAAATGGGTTGCAGCAGCAGGTGCAACAAAAGAGAGTTGCCAAATCTTGATGCAATTGTAGGGTGACCGGTCATCAATTGCCAAACGACTGGTTAGTTTTTCCAGTGAGCATGCAATTGCTAAGCGATCGGTCGTCAATTGCCAAATGATCAGTCCCCTTGTGAACAGTGACGCATGTTGTTTTGGTGTGTTTGACTTAGTTTTCCTATTATTTTGGGGTTTTCGAGCCTATTTTAATAGGATTTTAGTTTCATATTTTTAGTTAACTTGTAGCAAAAGTCCTATGCATTATAAATAGGACTTTTAGGGCTATGTTAATTTAAGAAGAGAAGACAAGATAGGAGAATTCAAGAGTGAATTTTCAAGGGAGAAACACAAGACATAATTCAAGAGTGAATTCTTGACTGTTTACAAGGGCATCAAGGGGTTTGAGCAAGGGTGAGAGAAAAGAGAGCTATGGTTCTTCTGAGAGCTAAGAGGGTTCAAGATTTTAACCAAAGTTAATCTTACATACTAGTGAATTTCTCGGGTGGATTACAAAGAGTACGTAGGCATGAGGCCGAACCTCTATAAATCTTTGTGATCTTGTGTGTTTATTTTTCTCTTTTCGGTGTGCGCGTGTTTTATTCTCAAAGGGATTTGTGTGTCGTCGCTTAGCACAACAGCCCGAACTAGTGGTAGGAATATGGTGGGTGTTGATATGAATGAAAAAGGGAAGGAACTTATGAAATTTGGGTCTTAAAACATTGTTGTTCCAAGCAATCCCAGGGGTGGCAGCACATCCCAAGTGCGTTGTTACACATGTGGTGAGAAGGGGCACACGACTTATGGTTGTAAAAAAAAAAGGGTGAATTTGGCAGAGTATGAAGATGAGGTAATTGATTTTCCTGAACCAATCTATGACAATTTTGGCAATGAAGAGGAAATTATTGATCTATTACTAGTTGAAGGAGAATCTTTGGTGGTTAGGGGAGTGATGACAACTCCCAAAATTGAGGAAGAAGATCGGCGTCGTCATAATATATTCAAAACATGAGTGCTTTGTGGGGGGAAATGTATGCAATGTGATTCTTGATGGAGGAAGTAGTGAAAACATTGTCTTAAATGAGGAGGTAGAAAAACTTAAGTTACAGATCGAGAAGCATCCTAATCTCTACAAGGTTGCATGGTTTCAAAACGGAAACAAAGTACGAGTTACTTCAAGGTGTTTGGTTAAATTCACAATATGTAATACTATTGATGATGAAGTGTGGTGTGACGTTGTTCCCATGGATGCATGTCATATCTTATTAAGAAGACCTTAGTTGTTTGACAAAGACATGATCTACTATACTAAGGCCAACACAAATTTATTTCATTAAGATGGGAAGAAATTGATTTTGCAACCACTCAAAGAAGTGAACGAAGCTCCCAAAGTAATCAAAGTTAGTAGGTTTTTAACACGCCACAATTTTGAACTTGAGAGTGAAGATATGGGAGTTATGCATGCACTTGTTGCTAAGGAAATAGGGTGTGATCAACTGCCGAAATTTAATAAGTATTTGAAAGAAATTCAACACATATTGATGTAGTTCCAAGAGTTAGTTGGTGATGAGTTACCATAAGGTTTATCGCCAATAGGAGTATTCAACTGCTATTGATTTGGTTCTTGATGAGGCATTACCTAACCTTCCTGCTTATAGGATGCCACCCACTCAATGAGCTGAAATTCAGAGGCAAGTAGAAGATTTAAGTATTAAACGATTAGTGCATCCTTTTGCATGGTTCCAACATTATTAACACCAAAGAAATATGGAACATGGAGGATGTGTGTGGATAGTCGCGCTATTAACAAAATTACGATAAAATACTAGTTCCCTATCCCTCGACTAGAAGATATGCTTAATATGTTGGTAGGATAGAAGATGTTCTCCAAAATTGATTTGAGTAGCAGGTATCATCAAATTCGCATGAGGAGTGGTGACAAATAGAAAATATATTTCAAAACTCCTAATGGAATTTACGAGTGTTTAGTGATGCCATCTGGATTCTCCAATGCTCCTAGCACATTTATGCGAGTCATGACCGAGGTACTAAAACCTCACTTGGGCTTATTTGTGGTTGTTTATTTTGATGACATATTAATATACAGCCATACACATTTAGAGCATTTAGTCCATTTGCGATGAGTTATGGAGGCTCTCCATAAGGAACAACTTTATATAAACCTTAAAAAATGTTCTTTCTTGTGCGACAAAGTTTTGTTTATGGGTTTTGTTGTTTCACCTAGTTGCTTGCAAGTAGATCTTGAGAAAGTAAGAGTTATTATGGAGTGGTCAATGTTGCAATCTGTAGGTGATGTTCGAAGTTTTCATGGATTAGTTTCAATAGGAGGTTCAGTCATAATTTCAGCTCTATTATGAGTCTGATCACGGAATGCTTGAAAGAAAATAGTTTTGAATGGTCAAAATGAGCAAAACAAGCTTTTGAACAAATAAGAAGATTGATGACTGAGGCTTCAACACTTGCTATACCAGATTTTGAGAAGTTATTCACTATTGAGTGAGATGCATCCCATGTGGGAATAAAGGGCTGTTTTGAGTCAACAAGGAAAGTCGACGGAATTCTTTAGTGAGAAGTTGTCAAGTGCTAAATGTCGCTATTCTACATATGATTTGGAATTTTATGCTTTGGTTCATGCAATTCAACATTGGGAGCATTACCTCGCTTATAAAGAATTCGTGGTTTATTCAGATCATCAAGCTTTAAGGTACTTGAGTACTGAAAAGAAGTTGAATGTTTGACATGTCAAATGGAGTTTCTACCTTTAAGAATTCAACTTTTCTATCAAGTACAAGACTAGTGAATCTAACAAAGTTGCAAATTTTTTAAGCCTAAGGAATCTATTGTTAACTAGGATGAGTACTCAAATTATTGGGTTTGAGGAGTTAAAAGATCAATATGCTACAGATTTATATTTCAGCTATATAGTTTCGAAACTCCAAGGTCCTACAGGCTGGAAGATGCTGTCATTTTCAAATGCATGATGGGTATTTATTTAAAGGCAATTTGTTGTGTATTCCTGAGGGTTCATTACGTGAACAAATTATTAAGGAGCTTCATGGTTATAGGTTAGGAGGACATTTCGGTAGGGATAAAATATTGGCTATGATGACTGATCGTTATTATTGGTTTGGAATGTACAAGGATGTTGATAGACTGGTTCAGAAGTGTCAAATTTGTTAGTTTAGCAAAGGAAGTTCCCAAAATAAAGGTTTATAAATATCCTTACTAGTTGTAGAAGCTCCTTGGGTTCATATTAGTATAGACTTTGTGTTATGACTTCCAAAAACAGCGAGAGGATATGATAGTGGGTCATTTGAAGTTTAGGGGGACAAAGTGATATTTGACATCGGGGGCATTGCTGTAAATAAGCCTAAACATAATAATAAGGCTTTATTACACCAATGACCCTTGAAACTTGGGTCAAATTCCACTTTGCTCCCTTAAACTCAAAATGACCCATTTTCATCATTGATCGAGGTTTCGTGACCTATTTTGCCCCCTGCCGTTAACTTCATCCAAAAATCAACTTTGATGACGTGGCAAGGGTGTTTTATAATTTCATACACATGGGTCATTATCCACCAATTGAATGGGTGATGTGGCAAGTCGAGCCTACTTCCATACAGATAAAAATATAATTAAATATTTTTAAAATAAAAAAAAATAGAAGAAACCCTACTGGCCCCCACCCACTCCCCCAGCCGCCCCAATC